>NW_026991823.1:0-159547 GCF_029215605.1 Mirounga angustirostris
CCAGGGAGTTTGCCACAGGTGCGAAGGATTTTCGGGCCTACGTCTCCAGAAATGGGCCGAGATCTCACGAGATTTGTATGAGATCTCACCGGATTTTCCCCAAGATCATCTGATGTCTCGCTAAAGGAGAGGTATCGTTTCTTTTTCTTTTTCTGGGTGGTTTCGCCCTGAACAGGATCAGCCTTCATGTTTTGGGTGCGTGCTCACTTTTGGTGCTTAGGATGGCAAATCGCTTCCTCCTTCTCCTCCTGCTTTCCTCATTCCGTCCCTCGAGTTTCGTGTGCAGAGGTATTCACCAGGCCCGTTCATTCCGAATGCAGTCCTCCCTTATTCCCCAGTCCTCCCGCAGGACGTTGCGATACCAGGGATTTAGGTGGGAGACAGCTTCTTTCTTCCCTCACGTGGTGCCTGGGAGCAATTCTCAAAGCGCAGGTATTAGCAGTTCGGCCCCCATCTGGCCTAGGCCTTCCCTAACTGCCTAAGGGGTGCAAAGCCGGCTCTGCTGGCGAGTTCTAGTTCTCCACCCTCCCCCATCTTGTGACTGGGGGATTGGTGACAGACGCATCTGCGGTTGGCCTTAGATATCAGTGGCAGGGCCACAGATCCCACGAGGTCTGGCTGGCCATCCCAGGACGTTTGGCGGCAAAGCAAACGAGGTCTGGCTGGCAATCTCACGAGGTGGGGTTGGAAATCTCACGACGTTCGGCTGGAAATCCCAGGAGGTCGGGCTAGAAAGCTCACGAGGGTGGCCGGGAAACGCGCGACGTATGGCCGGCAAACTCACGAGGTTTGGTGGGAAAACTCATGCGCTTGGGCGGGGAACCTCACGAGGTTTGGCCGGGAAACTCACGGGGTTTGGCCGGGAAACTCACGCGGGTCGGCGGCAATTCTCAAGAGGGTTGTCGGGAAACGTCACAAGGGTTTTCGGGACATCCCCCGCGGTTTGGAGGGACGTCTCCCGCGGTTTGGAGGGATAGCACCCCAGGTTTCCTGGCGTATCGGACGAGGCCCAGCGGGGTACCTCACGATGTTTGGCGAGATCTCTCCCCAGGTTTGGGGGCTATCTCGCCAGGGTTGGTGGGAGGCCTTCCCCGGTTTGGCCAGAAATCTCAGCAGGTTGGCGGGATATCTCGCCATGTTTGCCTGGAAATCTCACCAGGTTTGGCGGGAAACCTCACCGGGTTGGGCGGGAGATCTCACGGGTTGGGCGGGAGATCTCACCTGATTTGGACCGAGTCTGGTGAGATTTCCATAAGATCTGGCGAGATTTCCCTGAGATCTCGCAAGAGCCGGGCTGTCACCTCAGGAGATTGATCTCCAAATCACCTGAGGTCCGGGGAAGGCAAGAGGTATAGATTCTTTCCACATTTCCGCGGTGTTGTGTGGCTAGCGCACTGAGCTTTAAGGTTTGGAGAGCCAGGGAAAGCCCCCAGGGGCCTGCCTCCGTTCTCACCGTCCTGCAGTGGGCCCTTTGGCTTCTGGTTTCCCCTCCTGCTCTCCTGTGCCGGTCACCTCGCCGTGAGTGTGAAGGAGCTTTCCCCTGGCCCATTCATCCCGAATCCAAGCTCCTTTCTTACCTGCTTTAGAGCCAGGATGCTGAAACAACAGGGATTGAGGGAGACACCCTGTGTGTCTTCTTGAAGGGCATGCCTGGGACCAATGAGGAAAGTTGACTGCTGCCCAACCCCTCCGTGTGGGTTCCCTACGGACACTGGGAGCACAGCAATCCCTGCTACGTACGGGTTACAAGATCCGCCCAGGGGCCAGCAAGTTTGCCCCACGGGCGAACGGTTTTTGGCCCTGGATCTCACTAAATGCGCCGTGATCTCCACAGATTTCAGTGAGACGTCCCAAGATTTTCCCCAAGATCAGGTGATCTCTGGCTAAAGAAGAGGTGTCTCTTCTGAGTCTTTTTCTGGCTGGTTGTGCGCTTAAGAGAGTCATCCTGAACGTTATCAATGTGTGCCACCTTCTCGTGCCTGGGGTGGCGCATTGCTTTTCCCTCCTGTTCCTGCCTTTCTCACTCCGTCCTTCGGGTTGAGTGTGAAAAACGCTTCAGCAGGCCTGCTCCTTCTGTTTTCAGGGCTCCCTTATTACCCCCACGTCAAAGATGTTGCGATTCCAGGGATTGACGTGGGAGACCAATTGTTGACTCCCTCCTGTTGTGCCTGGGAGTATTTCGACCACTGGAGCTATTGGACGTTGTGCACACTTCTGGAATGTGCCATCCCTAAGCACCTAAGTGGCTCAAAGCAGTCTGTGCTGGGGAGGGCCATTTCCCCACACCACCGCCCCCAGAGCCTGGGTGATTGGTCACAGATGCATCAAGTTTTGGCCACAGAAGACAAGAGCTGAGCCTGACATATCAGAAGATTTGGGTGAGATCTCGCGAGGCCGGGCTCGCTATCTCCGAGGTGTGGATGAGTTCTTCCCGGGTCTGGAGAGAAACCTCATGAGCTGAGGAGGAGATAGCGGGATGTATGGCTAGAAGTCTCCGGACGTGTGGGTGAGATCTCACGTGATTTGGACGGATCTGGTGAAATTTCCGTGAGAACTGGCTCGATATGGGTGAGATCTAAAAGCTTGGCTTGGCGTCACATGAGATTTCCCTGCCAAATCACGGAGGTACGGTGAAGGAAAGAGGTCTATTTTCTTTCATGTCGAGGGCCTTCTGAGGCTACTGCAGGGAGCATTAAGGTATTGAGAGCTGGGAAGAGCCCCCACGGGGGCTGCCTCTCTGCTCACCATCCTGCAATGGGGACCGTTGTTCCTTCTTTCCCCCTCCACTCTCCTGCTTCTCACACGTCTGGATGAGTGTGAGTCAGCATCCGCCTGGCCCACGTACCGGCCCTTCTTAACTGCTTTAGAGCCAGGATGCTGAAACAACGGGGATTTCGGTGTGAGGCACTTTGTGTCTTTCCAAGGGCCATGTCTGTGACAAATGAGGAAAGTGGAATTCTCGCCACCACTTCCATGCTGTGCCTTTCTGAAGGGCATTCCTGGGACGACTTAGGAAAACAGGAATCTGCCCGACACTTCCATCCGTATCAATCGCTTCCGTGAAGAAGCGTGCACCTGGCCCGTCAGTGGTTCCGATGCCTTGGAGCCAGGATGCTGAAACACCAGGGATTGAGGGGTGAGAAACTTTGTGTCTCTCTCAAGGCATTCCTGGGCCCAATTAGGAAAGGACAATTCTGCCCAGCGCTTCCATGTGGACAAATCCCTTGGAGGAATAAGCATCCAGCTGGCCCACCGATGGTTTAGATGCCAAAGGGCCGGGATGCTGACCAACATGGTTTGAGGTGGGAGACACACTGTGCCTTTCTCAAGGGCTGCCTGTGAACCATTAGGAAAGGAGAATTCCGCCCAACCCTTCCATGTGTATTCACTGTTTCCATTAGGAACACCAGCCAGCCCTGCTCCAGAGGGCCTAAACGATCCAGCCAAGGGCCAGGGAGTTTGCCACAGGTGCGAAGGATTTTCGGGCCTACGTCTCCAGAAATGGGCCGAGATCTCACGAGATTTGTATGAGATCTCACCGGATTTTCCCCAAGATCATCTGATGTCTCGCTAAAGGAGAGGTATCGTTTCTTTTTCTTTTTCTGGGTGGTTTCGCCCTGAACAGGATCAGCCTTCATGTTTTGGGTGCGTGCTCACTTTTGGTGCTTAGGATGGCAAATCGCTTCCTCCTTCTCCTCCTGCTTTCCTCATTCCGTCCCTCGAGTTTCGTGTGCAGAGGTATTCACCAGGCCCGTTCATTCCGAATGCAGTCCTCCCTTATTCCCCAGTCCTCCCGCAGGACGTTGCGATACCAGGGATTTAGGTGGGAGACAGCTTCTTTCTTCCCTCACGTGGTGCCTGGGAGCAATTCTCAAAGCGCAGGTATTAGCAGTTCGGCCCCCATCTGGCCTAGGCCTTCCCTAACTGCCTAAGGGGTGCAAAGCCGGCTCTGCTGGCGAGTTCTAGTTCTCCACCCTCCCCCATCTTGTGACTGGGGGATTGGTGACAGACGCATCTGCGGTTGGCCTTAGATATCAGTGGCAGGGCCACAGATCCCACGAGGTCTGGCTGGCCATCCCAGGACGTTTGGCGGCAAAGCAAACGAGGTCTGGCTGGCAATCTCACGAGGTGGGGTTGGAAATCTCACGACGTTCGGCTGGAAATCCCAGGAGGTCGGGCTAGAAAGCTCACGAGGGTGGCCGGGAAACGCGCGACGTATGGCCGGCAAACTCACGAGGTTTGGTGGGAAAACTCATGCGCTTGGGCGGGGAACCTCACGAGGTTTGGCCGGGAAACTCACGGGGTTTGGCCGGGAAACTCACGCGGGTCGGCGGCAATTCTCAAGAGGGTTGTCGGGAAACGTCACAAGGGTTTTCGGGACATCTCCCGCGGTTTGGAGGGACGTCTCCCGCGGTTTGGAGGGATAGCACCCCAGGTTTCCTGGCGTATCGGACGAGGCCCAGCGGGGTACCTCACGATGTTTGGCGAGATCTCTCCCCAGGTTTGGGGGCTATCTCGCCAGGGTTGGTGGGAGGCCTTCCCCGGTTTGGCCAGAAATCTCAGCAGGTTGGCGGGATATCTCGCCATGTTTGCCTGGAAATCTCACCAGGTTTGGCGGGAAACCTCACCGGGTTGGGCGGGAGATCTCACGGGTTGGGCGGGAGATCTCACCTGATTTGGACCGAGTCTGGTGAGATTTCCATAAGATCTGGCGAGATTTCCCTGAGATCTCGCAAGAGCCGGGCTGTCACCTCAGGAGATTGATCTCCAAATCACCTGAGGTCCGGGGAAGGCAAGAGGTATAGATTCTTTCCACATTTCCGCGGTGTTGTGTGGCTAGCGCACTGAGCTTTAAGGTTTGGAGAGCCAGGGAAAGCCCCCAGGGGCCTGCCTCCGTTCTCACCGTCCTGCAGTGGGCCCTTTGGCTTCTGGTTTCCCCTCCTGCTCTCCTGTGCCGGTCACCTCGCCGTGAGTGTGAAGGAGCTTTCCCCTGGCCCATTCATCCCGAATCCAAGCTCCTTTCTTACCTGCTTTAGAGCCAGGATGCTGAAACAACAGGGATTGAGGGAGACACCCTGTGTGTCTTCTTGAAGGGCATGCCTGGGACCAATGAGGAAAGTTGACTGCTGCCCAACCCCTCCGTGTGGGTTCCCTACGGACACTGGGAGCACAGCAATCCCTGCTACGTACGGGTTACAAGATCCGCCCAGGGGCCAGCAAGTTTGCCCCACGGGCGAACGGTTTTTGGCCCTGGATCTCACTAAATGCGCCGTGATCTCCACAGATTTCAGTGAGACGTCCCAAGATTTTCCCCAAGATCAGGTGATCTCTGGCTAAAGAAGAGGTGTCTCTTCTGAGTCTTTTTCTGGCTGGTTGTGCGCTTAAGAGAGTCATCCTGAACGTTATCAATGTGTGCCACCTTCTCGTGCCTGGGGTGGCGCATTGCTTTTCCCTCCTGTTCCTGCCTTTCTCACTCCGTCCTTCGGGTTGAGTGTGAAAAACGCTTCAGCAGGCCTGCTCCTTCTGTTTTCAGGGCTCCCTTATTACCCCCACGTCAAAGATGTTGCGATTCCAGGGATTGACGTGGGAGACCAATTGTTGACTCCCTCCTGTTGTGCCTGGGAGTATTTCGACCACTGGAGCTATTGGACGTTGTGCACACTTCTGGAATGTGCCATCCCTAAGCACCTAAGTGGCTCAAAGCAGTCTGTGCTGGGGAGGGCCATTTCCCCACACCACCGCCCCCAGAGCCTGGGTGATTGGTCACAGATGCATCAAGTTTTGGCCACAGAAGACAAGAGCTGAGCCTGACATATCAGAAGATTTGGGTGAGATCTCGCGAGGCCGGGCTCGCTATCTCCGAGGTGTGGATGAGTTCTTCCCGGGTCTGGAGAGAAACCTCATGAGCTGAGGAGGAGATAGCGGGATGTATGGCTAGAAGTCTCCGGACGTGTGGGTGAGATCTCACGTGATTTGGACGGATCTGGTGAAATTTCCGTGAGAACTGGCTCGATATGGGTGAGATCTAAAAGCTTGGCTTGGCGTCACATGAGATTTCCCTGCCAAATCACGGAGGTACGGTGAAGGAAAGAGGTCTATTTTCTTTCATGTCGAGGGCCTTCTGAGGCTACTGCAGGGAGCATTAAGGTATTGAGAGCTGGGAAGAGCCCCCACAGGGGCTGCCTCTCTGCTCACCATCCTGCAATGGGGACCGTTGTTCCTTCTTTCCCCCTCCACTCTCCTGCTTCTCACACGTCTGGATGAGTGTGAGTCAGCATCCGCCTGGCCCACGTACCGGCCCTTCTTAACTGCTTTAGAGCCAGGATGCTGAAACAATGGGGATTTCGGTGTGAGGCACTTTGTGTCTTTCCAAGGGCCATGTCTGTGACAAATGAGGAAAGTGGAATTCTCGCCACCACTTCCATGCTGTGCCTTTCTGAAGGGCATTCCTGGGACGACTTAGGAAAACAGGAATCTGCCCGACACTTCCATCCGTATCAATCGCTTCCGTGAAGAAGCGTGCACCTGGCCCGTCAGTGGTTCCGATGCCTTGGAGCCAGGATGCTGAAACACCAGGGATTGAGGGGTGAGAAACTTTGTGTCTCTCTCAAGGCATTCCTGGGCCCAATTAGGAAAGGACAATTCTGCCCAGCGCTTCCATGTGGACAAATCCCTTGGAGGAATAAGCATCCAGCTGGCCCACCGATGGTTTAGATGCCAAAGGGCCGGGATGCTGACCAACATGGTTTGAGGTGGGAGACACACTGTGCCTTTCTCAAGGGCTGCCTGTGAACCATTAGGAAAGGAGAATTCCGCCCAACCCTTCCATGTGTATTCACTGTTTCCATTAGGAACACCAGCCAGCCCTGCTCCAGAGGGCCTAAACGATCCAGCCAAGGGCCAGGGAGTTTGCCACAGGTGCGAAGGATTTTCGGGCCTACGTCTCCAGAAATGGGCCGAGATCTCACGAGATTTGTATGAGATCTCACCGGATTTTCCCCAAGATCATCTGATGTCTCGCTAAAGGAGAGGTATCGTTTCTTTTTCTTTTTCTGGGTGGTTTCGCCCTGAACAGGATCAGCCTTCATGTTTTGGGTGCGTGCTCACTTTTGGTGCTTAGGATGGCAAATCGCTTCCTCCTTCTCCTCCTGCTTTCCTCATTCCGTCCCTCGAGTTTCGTGTGCAGAGGTATTCACCAGGCCCGTTCATTCCGAATGCAGTCCTCCCTTATTCCCCAGTCCTCCCGCAGGACGTTGCGATACCAGGGATTTAGGTGGGAGACAGCTTCTTTCTTCCCTCACGTGGTGCCTGGGAGCAATTCTCAAAGCGCAGGTATTAGCAGTTCGGCCCCCATCTGGCCTAGGCCTTCCCTAACTGCCTAAGGGGTGCAAAGCCGGCTCTGCTGGCGAGTTCTAGTTCTCCACCCTCCCCCATCTTGTGACTGGGGGATTGGTGACAGACGCATCTGCGGTTGGCCTTAGATATCAGTGGCAGGGCCACAGATCCCACGAGGTCTGGCTGGCCATCCCAGGACGTTTGGCGGCAAAGCAAACGAGGTCTGGCTGGCAATCTCACGAGGTGGGGTTGGAAATCTCACGACGTTCGGCTGGAAATCCCAGGAGGTCGGGCTAGAAAGCTCACGAGGGTGGCCGGGAAACGCGCGACGTATGGCCGGCAAACTCACGAGGTTTGGTGGGAAAACTCATGCGCTTGGGCGGGGAACCTCACGAGGTTTGGCCGGGAAACTCACGGGGTTTGGCCGGGAAACTCACGCGGGTCGGCGGCAATTCTCAAGAGGGTTGTCGGGAAACGTCACAAGGGTTTTCGGGACATCTCCCGCGGTTTGGAGGGACGTCTCCCGCGGTTTGGAGGGATAGCACCCCAGGTTTCCTGGCGTATCGGACGAGGCCCAGCGGGGTACCTCACGATGTTTGGCGAGATCTCTCCCCAGGTTTGGGGGCTATCTCGCCAGGGTTGGTGGGAGGCCTTCCCCGGTTTGGCCAGAAATCTCAGCAGGTTGGCGGGATATCTCGCCATGTTTGCCTGGAAATCTCACCAGGTTTGGCGGGAAACCTCACCGGGTTGGGCGGGAGATCTCACGGGTTGGGCGGGAGATCTCACCTGATTTGGACCGAGTCTGGTGAGATTTCCATAAGATCTGGCGAGATTTCCCTGAGATCTCGCAAGAGCCGGGCTGTCACCTCAGGAGATTGATCTCCAAATCACCTGAGGTCCGGGGAAGGCAAGAGGTATAGATTCTTTCCACATTTCCGCGGTGTTGTGTGGCTAGCGCACTGAGCTTTAAGGTTTGGAGAGCCAGGGAAAGCCCCCAGGGGCCTGCCTCCGTTCTCACCGTCCTGCAGTGGGCCCTTTGGCTTCTGGTTTCCCCTCCTGCTCTCCTGTGCCGGTCACCTCGCCGTGAGTGTGAAGGAGCTTTCCCCTGGCCCATTCATCCCGAATCCAAGCTCCTTTCTTACCTGCTTTAGAGCCAGGATGCTGAAACAACAGGGATTGAGGGAGACACCCTGTGTGTCTTCTTGAAGGGCATGCCTGGGACCAATGAGGAAAGTTGACTGCTGCCCAACCCCTCCGTGTGGGTTCCCTACGGACACTGGGAGCACAGCAATCCCTGCTACGTACGGGTTACAAGATCCGCCCAGGGGCCAGCAAGTTTGCCCCACGGGCGAACGGTTTTTGGCCCTGGATCTCACTAAATGCGCCGTGATCTCCACAGATTTCAGTGAGACGTCCCAAGATTTTCCCCAAGATCAGGTGATCTCTGGCTAAAGAAGAGGTGTCTCTTCTGAGTCTTTTTCTGGCTGGTTGTGCGCTTGAGAGAGTCATCCTGAACGTTATCAATGTGTGCCACCTTCTCGTGCCTGGGGTGGCGCATTGCTTTTCCCTCCTGTTCCTGCCTTTCTCACTCCGTCCTTCGGGTTGAGTGTGAAAAACGCTTCAGCAGGCCTGCTCCTTCTGTTTTCAGGGCTCCCTTATTACCCCCACGTCAAAGATGTTGCGATTCCAGGGATTGACGTGGGAGACCAATTGTTGACTCCCTCCTGTTGTGCCTGGGAGTATTTCGACCACTGGAGCTATTGGACGTTGTGCACACTTCTGGAATGTGCCATCCCTAAGCACCTAAGTGGCTCAAAGCAGTCTGTGCTGGGGAGGGCCATTTCCCCACACCACCGCCCCCAGAGCCTGGGTGATTGGTCACAGATGCATCAAGTTTTGGCCACAGAAGACAAGAGCTGAGCCTGACATATCAGAAGATTTGGGTGAGATCTCGCGAGGCCGGGCTCGCTATCTCCGAGGTGTGGATGAGTTCTTCCCGGGTCTGGAGAGAAACCTCATGAGCTGAGGAGGAGATAGCGGGATGTATGGCTAGAAGTCTCCGGACGTGTGGGTGAGATCTCACGTGATTTGGACGGATCTGGTGAAATTTCCGTGAGAACTGGCTCGATATGGGTGAGATCTAAAAGCTTGGCTTGGCGTCACATGAGATTTCCCTGCCAAATCACGGAGGTACGGTGAAGGAAAGAGGTCTATTTTCTTTCATGTCGAGGGCCTTCTGAGGCTACTGCAGGGAGCATTAAGGTATTGAGAGCTGGGAAGAGCCCCCACGGGGGCTGCCTCTATTCTCACCATCCTGCAATGGGGACCGTTGTTCCTTCTTTCCCCCTCCACTCTCCTGCTTCTCACACGTCTGGATGAGTGTGAGTCAGCATCCGCCTGGCCCACGTACCGGCCCTTCTTAACTGCTTTAGAGCCAGGATGCTGAAACAACGGGGATTTCGGTGTGAGGCACTTTGTGTCTTTCCAAGGGCCATGTCTGTGACAAATGAGGAAAGTGGAATTCTCGCCACCACTTCCATGCTGTGCCTTTCTGAAGGGCATTCCTGGGACGACTTAGGAAAACAGGAATCTGCCCGACACTTCCATCCGTATCAATCGCTTCCGTGAAGAAGCGTGCACCTGGCCCGTCAGTGGTTCCGATGCCTTGGAGCCAGGATGCTGAAACACCAGGGATTGAGGGGTGAGAAACTTTGTGTCTCTCTCAAGGCATTCCTGGGCCCAATTAGGAAAGGACAATTCTGCCCAGCGCTTCCATGTGGACAAATCCCTTGGAGGAATAAGCATCCAGCTGGCCCACCGATGGTTTAGATGCCAAAGGGCCGGGATGCTGACCAACATGGTTTGAGGTGGGAGACACACTGTGCCTTTCTCAAGGGCTGCCTGTGAACCATTAGGAAAGGAGAATTCCGCCCAACCCTTCCATGTGTATTCACTGTTTCCATTAGGAACACCAGCCAGCCCTGCTCCAGAGGGCCTAAACGATCCAGCCAAGGGCCAGGGAGTTTGCCACAGGTGCGAAGGATTTTCGGGCCTACGTCTCCAGAAATGGGCCGAGATCTCACGAGATTTGTATGAGATCTCACCGGATTTTCCCCAAGATCATCTGATGTCTCGCTAAAGGAGAGGTATCGTTTCTTTTTCTTTTTCTGGGTGGTTTCGCCCTGAACAGGATCAGCCTTCATGTTTTGGGTGCGTGCTCACTTTTGGTGCTTAGGATGGCAAATCGCTTCCTCCTTCTCCTCCTGCTTTCCTCATTCCGTCCCTCGAGTTTCGTGTGCAGAGGTATTCACCAGGCCCGTTCATTCCGAATGCAGTCCTCCCTTATTCCCCAGTCCTCCCGCAGGACGTTGCGATACCAGGGATTTAGGTGGGAGACAGCTTCTTTCTTCCCTCACGTGGTGCCTGGGAGCAATTCTCAAAGCGCAGGTATTAGCAGTTCGGCCCCCATCTGGCCTAGGCCTTCCCTAACTGCCTAAGGGGTGCAAAGCCGGCTCTGCTGGCGAGTTCTAGTTCTCCACCCTCCCCCATCTTGTGACTGGGGGATTGGTGACAGACGCATCTGCGGTTGGCCTTAGATATCAGTGGCAGGGCCACAGATCCCACGAGGTCTGGCTGGCCATCCCAGGACGTTTGGCGGCAAAGCAAACGAGGTCTGGCTGGCAATCTCACGAGGTGGGGTTGGAAATCTCACGACGTTCGGCTGGAAATCCCAGGAGGTCGGGCTAGAAAGCTCACGAGGGTGGCCGGGAAACGCGCGACGTATGGCCGGCAAACTCACGAGGTTTGGTGGGAAAACTCATGCGCTTGGGCGGGGAACCTCACGAGGTTTGGCCGGGAAACTCACGGGGTTTGGCCGGGAAACTCACGCGGGTCGGCGGCAATTCTCAAGAGGGTTGTCGGGAAACGTCACAAGGGTTTTCGGGACATCTCCCGCGGTTTGGAGGGACGTCTCCCGCGGTTTGGAGGGATAGCACCCCAGGTTTCCTGGCGTATCGGACGAGGCCCAGCGGGGTACCTCACGATGTTTGGCGAGATCTCTCCCCAGGTTTGGGGGCTATCTCGCCAGGGTTGGTGGGAGGCCTTCCCCGGTTTGGCCAGAAATCTCAGCAGGTTGGCGGGATATCTCGCCATGTTTGCCTGGAAATCTCACCAGGTTTGGCGGGAAACCTCACCGGGTTGGGCGGGAGATCTCACGGGTTGGGCGGGAGATCTCACCTGATTTGGACCGAGTCTGGTGAGATTTCCATAAGATCTGGCGAGATTTCCCTGAGATCTCGCAAGAGCCGGGCTGTCACCTCAGGAGATTGATCTCCAAATCACCTGAGGTCCGGGGAAGGCAAGAGGTATAGATTCTTTCCACATTTCCGCGGTGTTGTGTGGCTAGCGCACTGAGCTTTAAGGTTTGGAGAGCCAGGGAAAGCCCCCAGGGGCCTGCCTCCGTTCTCACCGTCCTGCAGTGGGCCCTTTGGCTTCTGGTTTCCCCTCCTGCTCTCCTGTGCCGGTCACCTCGCCGTGAGTGTGAAGGAGCTTTCCCCTGGCCCCTTCATCCCGAATCCAAGCTCCTTTCTTACCTGCTTTAGAGCCAGGATGCTGAAACAACAGGGATTGAGGGAGACACCCTGTGTGTCTTCTTGAAGGGCATGCCTGGGACCAATGAGGAAAGTTGACTGCTGCCCAACCCCTCCGTGTGGGTTCCCTACGGACACTGGGAGCACAGCAATCCCTGCTACGTACGGGTTACAAGATCCGCCCAGGGGCCAGCAAGTTTGCCCCACGGGCGAACGGTTTTTGGCCCTGGATCTCACTAAATGCGCCGTGATCTCCACAGATTTCAGTGAGACGTCCCAAGATTTTCCCCAAGATCAGGTGATCTCTGGCTAAAGAAGAGGTGTCTCTTCTGAGTCTTTTTCTGGCTGGTTGTGCGCTTAAGAGAGTCATCCTGAACGTTATCAATGTGTGCCACCTTCTCGTGCCTGGGGTGGCGCATTGCTTTTCCCTCCTGTTCCTGCCTTTCTCACTCCGTCCTTCGGGTTGAGTGTGAAAAACGCTTCAGCAGGCCTGCTCCTTCTGTTTTCAGGGCTCCCTTATTACCCCCACGTCAAAGATGTTGCGATTCCAGGGATTGACGTGGGAGACCAATTGTTGACTCCCTCCTGTTGTGCCTGGGAGTATTTCGACCACTGGAGCTATTGGACGTTGTGCACACTTCTGGAATGTGCCATCCCTAAGCACCTAAGTGGCTCAAAGCAGTCTGTGCTGGGGAGGGCCATTTCCCCACACCACCGCCCCCAGAGCCTGGGTGATTGGTCACAGATGCATCAAGTTTTGGCCACAGAAGACAAGAGCTGAGCCTGACATATCAGAAGATTTGGGTGAGATCTCGCGAGGCCGGGCTCGCTATCTCCGAGGTGTGGATGAGTTCTTCCCGGGTCTGGAGAGAAACCTCATGAGCTGAGGAGGAGATAGCGGGATGTATGGCTAGAAGTCTCCGGACGTGTGGGTGAGATCTCACGTGATTTGGACGGATCTGGTGAAATTTCCGTGAGAACTGGCTCGATATGGGTGAGATCTAAAAGCTTGGCTTGGCGTCACATGAGATTTCCCTGCCAAATCACGGAGGTACGGTGAAGGAAAGAGGTCTATTTTCTTTCATGTCGAGGGCCTTCTGAGGCTACTGCAGGGAGCATTAAGGTATTGAGAGCTGGGAAGAGCCCCCACGGGGGCTGCCTCTATTCTCACCATCCTGCAATGGGGACCGTTGTTCCTTCTTTCCCCCTCCACTCTCCTGCTTCTCACACGTCTGGATGAGTGTGAGTCAGCATCCGCCTGGCCCACGTACCGGCCCTTCTTAACTGCTTTAGAGCCAGGATGCTGAAACAACGGGGATTTCGGTGTGAGGCACTTTGTGTCTTTCCAAGGGCCATGTCTGTGACAAATGAGGAAAGTGGAATTCTCGCCACCACTTCCATGCTGTGCCTTTCTGAAGGGCATTCCTGGGACGACTTAGGAAAACAGGAATCTGCCCGACACTTCCATCCGTATCAATCGCTTCCGTGAAGAAGCGTGCACCTGGCCCGTCAGTGGTTCCGATGCCTTGGAGCCAGGATGCTGAAACACCAGGGATTGAGGGGTGAGAAACTTTGTGTCTCTCTCAAGGCATTCCTGGGCCCAATTAGGAAAGGACAATTCTGCCCAGCGCTTCCATGTGGACAAATCCCTTGGAGGAATAAGCATCCAGCTGGCCCACCGATGGTTTAGATGCCAAAGGGCCGGGATGCTGACCAACATGGTTTGAGGTGGGAGACACACTGTGCCTTTCTCAAGGGCTGCCTGTGAACCATTAGGAAAGGAGAATTCCGCCCAACCCTTCCATGTGTATTCACTGTTTCCATTAGGAACACCAGCCAGCCCTGCTCCAGAGGGCCTAAACGATCCAGCCAAGGGCCAGGGAGTTTGCCACAGGTGCGAAGGATTTTCGGGCCTACGTCTCCAGAAATGGGCCGAGATCTCACGAGATTTGTATGAGATCTCACCGGATTTTCCCCAAGATCATCTGATGTCTCGCTAAAGGAGAGGTATCGTTTCTTTTTCTTTTTCTGGGTGGTTTCGCCCTGAACAGGATCAGCCTTCATGTTTTGGGTGCGTGCTCACTTTTGGTGCTTAGGATGGCAAATCGCTTCCTCCTTCTCCTCCTGCTTTCCTCATTCCGTCCCTCGAGTTTCGTGTGCAGAGGTATTCACCAGGCCCGTTCATTCCGAATGCAGTCCTCCCTTATTCCCCAGTCCTCCCGCAGGACGTTGCGATACCAGGGATTTAGGTGGGAGACAGCTTCTTTCTTCCCTCACGTGGTGCCTGGGAGCAATTCTCAAAGCGCAGGTATTAGCAGTTCGGCCCCCATCTGGCCTAGGCCTTCCCTAACTGCCTAAGGGGTGCAAAGCCGGCTCTGCTGGCGAGTTCTAGTTCTCCACCCTCCCCCATCTTGTGACTGGGGGATTGGTGACAGACGCATCTGCGGTTGGCCTTAGATATCAGTGGCAGGGCCACAGATCCCACGAGGTCTGGCTGGCCATCCCAGGACGTTTGGCGGCAAAGCAAACGAGGTCTGGCTGGCAATCTCACGAGGTGGGGTTGGAAATCTCACGACGTTCGGCTGGAAATCCCAGGAGGTCGGGCTAGAAAGCTCACGAGGGTGGCCGGGAAACGCGCGACGTATGGCCGGCAAACTCACGAGGTTTGGTGGGAAAACTCATGCGCTTGGGCGGGGAACCTCACGAGGTTTGGCCGGGAAACTCACGGGGTTTGGCCGGGAAACTCACGCGGGTCGGCGGCAATTCTCAAGAGGGTTGTCGGGAAACGTCACAAGGGTTTTCGGGACATCCCCCGCGGTTTGGAGGGACGTCTCCCGCGGTTTGGAGGGATAGCACCCCAGGTTTCCTGGCGTATCGGACGAGGCCCAGCGGGGTACCTCACGATGTTTGGCGAGATCTCTCCCCAGGTTTGGGGGCTATCTCGCCAGGGTTGGTGGGAGGCCTTCCCCGGTTTGGCCAGAAATCTCAGCAGGTTGGCGGGATATCTCGCCATGTTTGCCTGGAAATCTCACCAGGTTTGGCGGGAAACCTCACCGGGTTGGGCGGGAGATCTCACGGGTTGGGCGGGAGATCTCACCTGATTTGGACCGAGTCTGGTGAGATTTCCATAAGATCTGGCGAGATTTCCCTGAGATCTCGCAAGAGCCGGGCTGTCACCTCAGGAGATTGATCTCCAAATCACCTGAGGTCCGGGGAAGGCAAGAGGTATAGATTCTTTCCACATTTCCGCGGTGTTGTGTGGCTAGCGCACTGAGCTTTAAGGTTTGGAGAGCCAGGGAAAGCCCCCAGGGGCCTGCCTCCGTTCTCACCGTCCTGCAGTGGGCCCTTTGGCTTCTGGTTTCCCCTCCTGCTCTCCTGTGCCGGTCACCTCGCCGTGAGTGTGAAGGAGCTTTCCCCTGGCCCATTCATCCCGAATCCAAGCTCCTTTCTTACCTGCTTTAGAGCCAGGATGCTGAAACAACAGGGATTGAGGGAGACACCCTGTGTGTCTTCTTGAAGGGCATGCCTGGGACCAATGAGGAAAGTTGACTGCTGCCCAACCCCTCCGTGTGGGTTCCCTACGGACACTGGGAGCACAGCAATCCCTGCTACGTACGGGTTACAAGATCCGCCCAGGGGCCAGCAAGTTTGCCCCACGGGCGAACGGTTTTTGGCCCTGGATCTCACTAAATGCGCCGTGATCTCCACAGATTTCAGTGAGACGTCCCAAGATTTTCCCCAAGATCAGGTGATCTCTGGCTAAAGAAGAGGTGTCTCTTCTGAGTCTTTTTCTGGCTGGTTGTGCGCTTAAGAGAGTCATCCTGAACGTTATCAATGTGTGCCACCTTCTCGTGCCTGGGGTGGCGCATTGCTTTTCCCTCCTGTTCCTGCCTTTCTCACTCCGTCCTTCGGGTTGAGTGTGAAAAACGCTTCAGCAGGCCTGCTCCTTCTGTTTTCAGGGCTCCCTTATTACCCCCACGTCAAAGATGTTGCGATTCCAGGGATTGACGTGGGAGACCAATTGTTGACTCCCTCCTGTTGTGCCTGGGAGTATTTCGACCACTGGAGCTATTGGACGTTGTGCACACTTCTGGAATGTGCCATCCCTAAGCACCTAAGTGGCTCAAAGCAGTCTGTGCTGGGGAGGGCCATTTCCCCACACCACCGCCCCCAGAGCCTGGGTGATTGGTCACAGATGCATCAAGTTTTGGCCACAGAAGACAAGAGCTGAGCCTGACATATCAGAAGATTTGGGTGAGATCTCGCGAGGCCGGGCTCGCTATCTCCGAGGTGTGGATGAGTTCTTCCCGGGTCTGGAGAGAAACCTCATGAGCTGAGGAGGAGATAGCGGGATGTATGGCTAGAAGTCTCCGGACGTGTGGGTGAGATCTCACGTGATTTGGACGGATCTGGTGAAATTTCCGTGAGAACTGGCTCGATATGGGTGAGATCTAAAAGCTTGGCTTGGCGTCACATGAGATTTCCCTGCCAAATCACGGAGGTACGGTGAAGGAAAGAGGTCTATTTTCTTTCATGTCGAGGGCCTTCTGAGGCTACTGCAGGGAGCATTAAGGTATTGAGAGCTGGGAAGAGCCCCCACGGGGGCTGCCTCTCTGCTCACCATCCTGCAATGGGGACCGTTGTTCCTTCTTTCCCCCTCCACTCTCCTGCTTCTCACACGTCTGGATGAGTGTGAGTCAGCATCCGCCTGGCCCACGTACCGGCCCTTCTTAACTGCTTTAGAGCCAGGATGCTGAAACAACGGGGATTTCGGTGTGAGGCACTTTGTGTCTTTCCAAGGGCCATGTCTGTGACAAATGAGGAAAGTGGAATTCTCGCCACCACTTCCATGCTGTGCCTTTCTGAAGGGCATTCCTGGGACGACTTAGGAAAACAGGAATCTGCCCGACACTTCCATCCGTATCAATCGCTTCCGTGAAGAAGCGTGCACCTGGCCCGTCAGTGGTTCCGATGCCTTGGAGCCAGGATGCTGAAACACCAGGGATTGAGGGGTGAGAAACTTTGTGTCTCTCTCAAGGCATTCCTGGGCCCAATTAGGAAAGGACAATTCTGCCCAGCGCTTCCATGTGGACAAATCCCTTGGAGGAATAAGCATCCAGCTGGCCCACCGATGGTTTAGATGCCAAAGGGCCGGGATGCTGACCAACATGGTTTGAGGTGGGAGACACACTGTGCCTTTCTCAAGGGCTGCCTGTGAACCATTAGGAAAGGAGAATTCCGCCCAACCCTTCCATGTGTATTCACTGTTTCCATTAGGAACACCAGCCAGCCCTGCTCCAGAGGGCCTAAACGATCCAGCCAAGGGCCAGGGAGTTTGCCACAGGTGCGAAGGATTTTCGGGCCTACGTCTCCAGAAATGGGCCGAGATCTCACGAGATTTGTATGAGATCTCACCGGATTTTCCCCAAGATCATCTGATGTCTCGCTAAAGGAGAGGTATCGTTTCTTTTTCTTTTTCTGGGTGGTTTCGCCCTGAACAGGATCAGCCTTCATGTTTTGGGTGCGTGCTCACTTTTGGTGCTTAGGATGGCAAATCGCTTCCTCCTTCTCCTCCTGCTTTCCTCATTCCGTCCCTCGAGTTTCGTGTGCAGAGGTATTCACCAGGCCCGTTCATTCCGAATGCAGTCCTCCCTTATTCCCCAGTCCTCCCGCAGGACGTTGCGATACCAGGGATTTAGGTGGGAGACAGCTTCTTTCTTCCCTCACGTGGTGCCTGGGAGCAATTCTCAAAGCGCAGGTATTAGCAGTTCGGCCCCCATCTGGCCTAGGCCTTCCCTAACTGCCTAAGGGGTGCAAAGCCGGCTCTGCTGGCGAGTTCTAGTTCTCCACCCTCCCCCATCTTGTGACTGGGGGATTGGTGACAGACGCATCTGCGGTTGGCCTTAGATATCAGTGGCAGGGCCACAGATCCCACGAGGTCTGGCTGGCCATCCCAGGACGTTTGGCGGCAAAGCAAACGAGGTCTGGCTGGCAATCTCACGAGGTGGGGTTGGAAATCTCACGACGTTCGGCTGGAAATCCCAGGAGGTCGGGCTAGAAAGCTCACGAGGGTGGCCGGGAAACGCGCGACGTATGGCCGGCAAACTCACGAGGTTTGGTGGGAAAACTCATGCGCTTGGGCGGGGAACCTCACGAGGTTTGGCCGGGAAACTCACGGGGTTTGGCCGGGAAACTCACGCGGGTCGGCGGCAATTCTCAAGAGGGTTGTCGGGAAACGTCACAAGGGTTTTCGGGACATCTCCCGCGGTTTGGAGGGACGTCTCCCGCGGTTTGGAGGGATAGCACCCCAGGTTTCCTGGCGTATCGGACGAGGCCCAGCGGGGTACCTCACGATGTTTGGCGAGATCTCTCCCCAGGTTTGGGGGCTATCTCGCCAGGGTTGGTGGGAGGCCTTCCCCGGTTTGGCCAGAAATCTCAGCAGGTTGGCGGGATATCTCGCCATGTTTGCCTGGAAATCTCACCAGGTTTGGCGGGAAACCTCACCGGGTTGGGCGGGAGATCTCACGGGTTGGGCGGGAGATCTCACCTGATTTGGACCGAGTCTGGTGAGATTTCCATAAGATCTGGCGAGATTTCCCTGAGATCTCGCAAGAGCCGGGCTGTCACCTCAGGAGATTGATCTCCAAATCACCTGAGGTCCGGGGAAGGCAAGAGGTATAGATTCTTTCCACATTTCCGCGGTGTTGTGTGGCTAGCGCACTGAGCTTTAAGGTTTGGAGAGCCAGGGAAAGCCCCCAGGGGCCTGCCTCCGTTCTCACCGTCCTGCAGTGGGCCCTTTGGCTTCTGGTTTCCCCTCCTGCTCTCCTGTGCCGGTCACCTCGCCGTGAGTGTGAAGGAGCTTTCCCCTGGCCCATTCATCCCGAATCCAAGCTCCTTTCTTACCTGCTTTAGAGCCAGGATGCTGAAACAACAGGGATTGAGGGAGACACCCTGTGTGTCTTCTTGAAGGGCATGCCTGGGACCAATGAGGAAAGTTGACTGCTGCCCAACCCCTCCGTGTGGGTTCCCTACGGACACTGGGAGCACAGCAATCCCTGCTACGTACGGGTTACAAGATCCGCCCAGGGGCCAGCAAGTTTGCCCCACGGGCGAACGGTTTTTGGCCCTGGATCTCACTAAATGCGCCGTGATCTCCACAGATTTCAGTGAGACGTCCCAAGATTTTCCCCAAGATCAGGTGATCTCTGGCTAAAGAAGAGGTGTCTCTTCTGAGTCTTTTTCTGGCTGGTTGTGCGCTTAAGAGAGTCATCCTGAACGTTATCAATGTGTGCCACCTTCTCGTGCCTGGGGTGGCGCATTGCTTTTCCCTCCTGTTCCTGCCTTTCTCACTCCGTCCTTCGGGTTGAGTGTGAAAAACGCTTCAGCAGGCCTGCTCCTTCTGTTTTCAGGGCTCCCTTATTACCCCCACGTCAAAGATGTTGCGATTCCAGGGATTGACGTGGGAGACCAATTGTTGACTCCCTCCTGTTGTGCCTGGGAGTATTTCGACCACTGGAGCTATTGGACGTTGTGCACACTTCTGGAATGTGCCATCCCTAAGCACCTAAGTGGCTCAAAGCAGTCTGTGCTGGGGAGGGCCATTTCCCCACACCACCGCCCCCAGAGCCTGGGTGATTGGTCACAGATGCATCAAGTTTTGGCCACAGAAGACAAGAGCTGAGCCTGACATATCAGAAGATTTGGGTGAGATCTCGCGAGGCCGGGCTCGCTATCTCCGAGGTGTGGATGAGTTCTTCCCGGGTCTGGAGAGAAACCTCATGAGCTGAGGAGGAGATAGCGGGATGTATGGCTAGAAGTCTCCGGACGTGTGGGTGAGATCTCACGTGATTTGGACGGATCTGGTGAAATTTCCGTGAGAACTGGCTCGATATGGGTGAGATCTAAAAGCTTGGCTTGGCGTCACATGAGATTTCCCTGCCAAATCACGGAGGTACGGTGAAGGAAAGAGGTCTATTTTCTTTCATGTCGAGGGCCTTCTGAGGCTACTGCAGGGAGCATTAAGGTATTGAGAGCTGGGAAGAGCCCCCACAGGGGCTGCCTCTCTGCTCACCATCCTGCAATGGGGACCGTTGTTCCTTCTTTCCCCCTCCACTCTCCTGCTTCTCACACGTCTGGATGAGTGTGAGTCAGCATCCGCCTGGCCCACGTACCGGCCCTTCTTAACTGCTTTAGAGCCAGGATGCTGAAACAATGGGGATTTCGGTGTGAGGCACTTTGTGTCTTTCCAAGGGCCATGTCTGTGACAAATGAGGAAAGTGGAATTCTCGCCACCACTTCCATGCTGTGCCTTTCTGAAGGGCATTCCTGGGACGACTTAGGAAAACAGGAATCTGCCCGACACTTCCATCCGTATCAATCGCTTCCGTGAAGAAGCGTGCACCTGGCCCGTCAGTGGTTCCGATGCCTTGGAGCCAGGATGCTGAAACACCAGGGATTGAGGGGTGAGAAACTTTGTGTCTCTCTCAAGGCATTCTTGGGCCCAATTAGGAAAGGACAATTCTGCCCAGCGCTTCCATGTGGACAAATCCCTTGGAGGAATAAGCATCCAGCTGGCCCACCGATGGTTTAGATGCCAAAGGGCCGGGATGCTGACCAACATGGTTTGAGGTGGGAGACACACTGTGCCTTTCTCAAGGGCTGCCTGTGAACCATTAGGAAAGGAGAATTCCGCCCAACCCTTCCATGTGTATTCACTGTTTCCATTAGGAACACCAGCCAGCCCTGCTCCAGAGGGCCTAAACGATCCAGCCAAGGGCCAGGGAGTTTGCCACAGGTGCGAAGGATTTTCGGGCCTACGTCTCCAGAAATGGGCCGAGATCTCACGAGATTTGTATGAGATCTCACCGGATTTTCCCCAAGATCATCTGATGTCTCGCTAAAGGAGAGGTATCGTTTCTTTTTCTTTTTCTGGGTGGTTTCGCCCTGAACAGGATCAGCCTTCATGTTTTGGGTGCGTGCTCACTTTTGGTGCTTAGGATGGCAAATCGCTTCCTCCTTCTCCTCCTGCTTTCCTCATTCCGTCCCTCGAGTTTCGTGTGCAGAGGTATTCACCAGGCCCGTTCATTCCGAATGCAGTCCTCCCTTATTCCCCAGTCCTCCCGCAGGACGTTGCGATACCAGGGATTTAGGTGGGAGACAGCTTCTTTCTTCCCTCACGTGGTGCCTGGGAGCAATTCTCAAAGCGCAGGTATTAGCAGTTCGGCCCCCATCTGGCCTAGGCCTTCCCTAACTGCCTAAGGGGTGCAAAGCCGGCTCTGCTGGCGAGTTCTAGTTCTCCACCCTCCCCCATCTTGTGACTGGGGGATTGGTGACAGACGCATCTGCGGTTGGCCTTAGATATCAGTGGCAGGGCCACAGATCCCACGAGGTCTGGCTGGCCATCCCAGGACGTTTGGCGGCAAAGCAAACGAGGTCTGGCTGGCAATCTCACGAGGTGGGGTTGGAAATCTCACGACGTTCGGCTGGAAATCCCAGGAGGTCGGGCTAGAAAGCTCACGAGGGTGGCCGGGAAACGCGCGACGTATGGCCGGCAAACTCACGAGGTTTGGTGGGAAAACTCATGCGCTTGGGCGGGGAACCTCACGAGGTTTGGCCGGGAAACTCACGGGGTTTGGCCGGGAAACTCACGCGGGTCGGCGGCAATTCTCAAGAGGGTTGTCGGGAAACGTCACAAGGGTTTTCGGGACATCTCCCGCGGTTTGGAGGGACGTCTCCCGCGGTTTGGAGGGATAGCACCCCAGGTTTCCTGGCGTATCGGACGAGGCCCAGCGGGGTACCTCACGATGTTTGGCGAGATCTCTCCCCAGGTTTGGGGGCTATCTCGCCAGGGTTGGTGGGAGGCCTTCCCCGGTTTGGCCAGAAATCTCAGCAGGTTGGCGGGATATCTCGCCATGTTTGCCTGGAAATCTCACCAGGTTTGGCGGGAAACCTCACCGGGTTGGGCGGGAGATCTCACGGGTTGGGCGGGAGATCTCACCTGATTTGGACCGAGTCTGGTGAGATTTCCATAAGATCTGGCGAGATTTCCCTGAGATCTCGCAAGAGCCGGGCTGTCACCTCAGGAGATTGATCTCCAAATCACCTGAGGTCCGGGGAAGGCAAGAGGTATAGATTCTTTCCACATTTCCGCGGTGTTGTGTGGCTAGCGCACTGAGCTTTAAGGTTTGGAGAGCCAGGGAAAGCCCCCAGGGGCCTGCCTCCGTTCTCACCGTCCTGCAGTGGGCCCTTTGGCTTCTGGTTTCCCCTCCTGCTCTCCTGTGCCGGTCACCTCGCCGTGAGTGTGAAGGAGCTTTCCCCTGGCCCATTCATCCCGAATCCAAGCTCCTTTCTTACCTGCTTTAGAGCCAGGATGCTGAAACAACAGGGATTGAGGGAGACACCCTGTGTGTCTTCTTGAAGGGCATGCCTGGGACCAATGAGGAAAGTTGACTGCTGCCCAACCCCTCCGTGTGGGTTCCCTACGGACACTGGGAGCACAGCAATCCCTGCTACGTACGGGTTACAAGATCCGCCCAGGGGCCAGCAAGTTTGCCCCACGGGCGAACGGTTTTTGGCCCTGGATCTCACTAAATGCGCCGTGATCTCCACAGATTTCAGTGAGACGTCCCAAGATTTTCCCCAAGATCAGGTGATCTCTGGCTAAAGAAGAGGTGTCTCTTCTGAGTCTTTTTCTGGCTGGTTGTGCGCTTAAGAGAGTCATCCTGAACGTTATCAATGTGTGCCACCTTCTCGTGCCTGGGGTGGCGCATTGCTTTTCCCTCCTGTTCCTGCCTTTCTCACTCCGTCCTTCGGGTTGAGTGTGAAAAACGCTTCAGCAGGCCTGCTCCTTCTGTTTTCAGGGCTCCCTTATTACCCCCACGTCAAAGATGTTGCGATTCCAGGGATTGACGTGGGAGACCAATTGTTGACTCCCTCCTGTTGTGCCTGGGAGTATTTCGACCACTGGAGCTATTGGACGTTGTGCACACTTCTGGAATGTGCCATCCCTAAGCACCTAAGTGGCTCAAAGCAGTCTGTGCTGGGGAGGGCCATTTCCCCACACCACCGCCCCCAGAGCCTGGGTGATTGGTCACAGATGCATCAAGTTTTGGCCACAGAAGACAAGAGCTGAGCCTGACATATCAGAAGATTTGGGTGAGATCTCGCGAGGCCGGGCTCGCTATCTCCGAGGTGTGGATGAGTTCTTCCCGGGTCTGGAGAGAAACCTCATGAGCTGAGGAGGAGATAGCGGGATGTATGGCTAGAAGTCTCCGGACGTGTGGGTGAGATCTCACGTGATTTGGACGGATCTGGTGAAATTTCCGTGAGAACTGGCTCGATATGGGTGAGATCTAAAAGCTTGGCTTGGCGTCACATGAGATTTCCCTGCCAAATCACGGAGGTACGGTGAAGGAAAGAGGTCTATTTTCTTTCATGTCGAGGGCCTTCTGAGGCTACTGCAGGGAGCATTAAGGTATTGAGAGCTGGGAAGAGCCCCCACGGGGGCTGCCTCTATTCTCACCATCCTGCAATGGGGACCGTTGTTCCTTCTTTCCCCCTCCACTCTCCTGCTTCTCACACGTCTGGATGAGTGTGAGTCAGCATCCGCCTGGCCCACGTACCGGCCCTTCTTAACTGCTTTAGAGCCAGGATGCTGAAACAACGGGGATTTCGGTGTGAGGCACTTTGTGTCTTTCCAAGGGCCATGTCTGTGACAAATGAGGAAAGTGGAATTCTCGCCACCACTTCCATGCTGTGCCTTTCTGAAGGGCATTCCTGGGACGACTTAGGAAAACAGGAATCTGCCCGACACTTCCATCCGTATCAATCGCTTCCGTGAAGAAGCGTGCACCTGGCCCGTCAGTGGTTCCGATGCCTTGGAGCCAGGATGCTGAAACACCAGGGATTGAGGGGTGAGAAACTTTGTGTCTCTCTCAAGGCATTCCTGGGCCCAATTAGGAAAGGACAATTCTGCCCAGCGCTTCCATGTGGACAAATCCCTTGGAGGAATAAGCATCCAGCTGGCCCACCGATGGTTTAGATGCCAAAGGGCCGGGATGCTGACCAACATGGTTTGAGGTGGGAGACACACTGTGCCTTTCTCAAGGGCTGCCTGTGAACCATTAGGAAAGGAGAATTCCGCCCAACCCTTCCATGTGTATTCACTGTTTCCATTAGGAACACCAGCCAGCCCTGCTCCAGAGGGCCTAAACGATCCAGCCAAGGGCCAGGGAGTTTGCCACAGGTGCGAAGGATTTTCGGGCCTACGTCTCCAGAAATGGGCCGAGATCTCACGAGATTTGTATGAGATCTCACCGGATTTTCCCCAAGATCATCTGATGTCTCGCTAAAGGAGAGGTATCGTTTCTTTTTCTTTTTCTGGGTGGTTTCGCCCTGAACAGGATCAGCCTTCATGTTTTGGGTGCGTGCTCACTTTTGGTGCTTAGGATGGCAAATCGCTTCCTCCTTCTCCTCCTGCTTTCCTCATTCCGTCCCTCGAGTTTCGTGTGCAGAGGTATTCACCAGGCCCGTTCATTCCGAATGCAGTCCTCCCTTATTCCCCAGTCCTCCCGCAGGACGTTGCGATACCAGGGATTTAGGTGGGAGACAGCTTCTTTCTTCCCTCACGTGGTGCCTGGGAGCAATTCTCAAAGCGCAGGTATTAGCAGTTCGGCCCCCATCTGGCCTAGGCCTTCCCTAACTGCCTAAGGGGTGCAAAGCCGGCTCTGCTGGCGAGTTCTAGTTCTCCACCCTCCCCCATCTTGTGACTGGGGGATTGGTGACAGACGCATCTGCGGTTGGCCTTAGATATCAGTGGCAGGGCCACAGATCCCACGAGGTCTGGCTGGCCATCCCAGGACGTTTGGCGGCAAAGCAAACGAGGTCTGGCTGGCAATCTCACGAGGTGGGGTTGGAAATCTCACGACGTTCGGCTGGAAATCCCAGGAGGTCGGGCTAGAAAGCTCACGAGGGTGGCCGGGAAACGCGCGACGTATGGCCGGCAAACTCACGAGGTTTGGTGGGAAAACTCATGCGCTTGGGCGGGGAACCTCACGAGGTTTGGCCGGGAAACTCACGGGGTTTGGCCGGGAAACTCACGCGGGTCGGCGGCAATTCTCAAGAGGGTTGTCGGGAAACGTCACAAGGGTTTTCGGGACATCTCCCGCGGTTTGGAGGGACGTCTCCCGCGGTTTGGAGGGATAGCACCCCAGGTTTCCTGGCGTATCGGACGAGGCCCAGCGGGGTACCTCACGATGTTTGGCGAGATCTCTCCCCAGGTTTGGGGGCTATCTCGCCAGGGTTGGTGGGAGGCCTTCCCCGGTTTGGCCAGAAATCTCAGCAGGTTGGCGGGATATCTCGCCATGTTTGCCTGGAAATCTCACCAGGTTTGGCGGGAAACCTCACCGGGTTGGGCGGGAGATCTCACGGGTTGGGCGGGAGATCTCACCTGATTTGGACCGAGTCTGGTGAGATTTCCATAAGATCTGGCGAGATTTCCCTGAGATCTCGCAAGAGCCGGGCTGTCACCTCAGGAGATTGATCTCCAAATCACCTGAGGTCCGGGGAAGGCAAGAGGTATAGATTCTTTCCACATTTCCGCGGTGTTGTGTGGCTAGCGCACTGAGCTTTAAGGTTTGGAGAGCCAGGGAAAGCCCCCAGGGGCCTGCCTCCGTTCTCACCGTCCTGCAGTGGGCCCTTTGGCTTCTGGTTTCCCCTCCTGCTCTCCTGTGCCGGTCACCTCGCCGTGAGTGTGAAGGAGCTTTCCCCTGGCCCATTCATCCCGAATCCAAGCTCCTTTCTTACCTGCTTTAGAGCCAGGATGCTGAAACAACAGGGATTGAGGGAGACACCCTGTGTGTCTTCTTGAAGGGCATGCCTGGGACCAATGAGGAAAGTTGACTGCTGCCCAACCCCTCCGTGTGGGTTCCCTACGGACACTGGGAGCACAGCAATCCCTGCTACGTACGGGTTACAAGATCCGCCCAGGGGCCAGCAAGTTTGCCCCACGGGCGAACGGTTTTTGGCCCTGGATCTCACTAAATGCGCCGTGATCTCCACAGATTTCAGTGAGACGTCCCAAGATTTTCCCCAAGATCAGGTGATCTCTGGCTAAAGAAGAGGTGTCTCTTCTGAGTCTTTTTCTGGCTGGTTGTGCGCTTAAGAGAGTCATCCTGAACGTTATCAATGTGTGCCACCTTCTCGTGCCTGGGGTGGCGCATTGCTTTTCCCTCCTGTTCCTGCCTTTCTCACTCCGTCCTTCGGGTTGAGTGTGAAAAACGCTTCAGCAGGCCTGCTCCTTCTGTTTTCAGGGCTCCCTTATTACCCCCACGTCAAAGATGTTGCGATTCCAGGGATTGACGTGGGAGACCAATTGTTGACTCCCTCCTGTTGTGCCTGGGAGTATTTCGACCACTGGAGCTATTGGACGTTGTGCACACTTCTGGAATGTGCCATCCCTAAGCACCTAAGTGGCTCAAAGCAGTCTGTGCTGGGGAGGGCCATTTCCCCACACCACCGCCCCCAGAGCCTGGGTGATTGGTCACAGATGCATCAAGTTTTGGCCACAGAAGACAAGAGCTGAGCCTGACATATCAGAAGATTTGGGTGAGATCTCGCGAGGCCGGGCTCGCTATCTCCGAGGTGTGGATGAGTTCTTCCCGGGTCTGGAGAGAAACCTCATGAGCTGAGGAGGAGATAGCGGGATGTATGGCTAGAAGTCTCCGGACGTGTGGGTGAGATCTCACGTGATTTGGACGGATCTGGTGAAATTTCCGTGAGAACTGGCTCGATATGGGTGAGATCTAAAAGCTTGGCTTGGCGTCACATGAGATTTCCCTGCCAAATCACGGAGGTACGGTGAAGGAAAGAGGTCTATTTTCTTTCATGTCGAGGGCCTTCTGAGGCTACTGCAGGGAGCATTAAGGTATTGAGAGCTGGGAAGAGCCCCCACGGGGGCTGCCTCTCTGCTCACCATCCTGCAATGGGGACCGTTGTTCCTTCTTTCCCCCTCCACTCTCCTGCTTCTCACACGTCTGGATGAGTGTGAGTCAGCATCCGCCTGGCCCACGTACCGGCCCTTCTTAACTGCTTTAGAGCCAGGATGCTGAAACAACGGGGATTTCGGTGTGAGGCACTTTGTGTCTTTCCAAGGGCCATGTCTGTGACAAATGAGGAAAGTGGAATTCTCGCCACCACTTCCATGCTGTGCCTTTCTGAAGGGCATTCCTGGGACGACTTAGGAAAACAGGAATCTGCCCGACACTTCCATCCGTATCAATCGCTTCCGTGAAGAAGCGTGCACCTGGCCCGTCAGTGGTTCCGATGCCTTGGAGCCAGGATGCTGAAACACCAGGGATTGAGGGGTGAGAAACTTTGTGTCTCTCTCAAGGCATTCCTGGGCCCAATTAGGAAAGGACAATTCTGCCCAGCGCTTCCATGTGGACAAATCCCTTGGAGGAATAAGCATCCAGCTGGCCCACCGATGGTTTAGATGCCAAAGGGCCGGGATGCTGACCAACATGGTTTGAGGTGGGAGACACACTGTGCCTTTCTCAAGGGCTGCCTGTGAACCATTAGGAAAGGAGAATTCCGCCCAACCCTTCCATGTGTATTCACTGTTTCCATTAGGAACACCAGCCAGCCCTGCTCCAGAGGGCCTAAACGATCCAGCCAAGGGCCAGGGAGTTTGCCACAGGTGCGAAGGATTTTCGGGCCTACGTCTCCAGAAATGGGCCGAGATCTCACGAGATTTGTATGAGATCTCACCGGATTTTCCCCAAGATCATCTGATGTCTCGCTAAAGGAGAGGTATCGTTTCTTTTTCTTTTTCTGGGTGGTTTCGCCCTGAACAGGATCAGCCTTCATGTTTTGGGTGCGTGCTCACTTTTGGTGCTTAGGATGGCAAATCGCTTCCTCCTTCTCCTCCTGCTTTCCTCATTCCGTCCCTCGAGTTTCGTGTGCAGAGGTATTCACCAGGCCCGTTCATTCCGAATGCAGTCCTCCCTTATTCCCCAGTCCTCCCGCAGGACGTTGCGATACCAGGGATTTAGGTGGGAGACAGCTTCTTTCTTCCCTCACGTGGTGCCTGGGAGCAATTCTCAAAGCGCAGGTATTAGCAGTTCGGCCCCCATCTGGCCTAGGCCTTCCCTAACTGCCTAAGGGGTGCAAAGCCGGCTCTGCTGGCGAGTTCTAGTTCTCCACCCTCCCCCATCTTGTGACTGGGGGATTGGTGACAGACGCATCTGCGGTTGGCCTTAGATATCAGTGGCAGGGCCACAGATCCCACGAGGTCTGGCTGGCCATCCCAGGACGTTTGGCGGCAAAGCAAACGAGGTCTGGCTGGCAATCTCACGAGGTGGGGTTGGAAATCTCACGACGTTCGGCTGGAAATCCCAGGAGGTCGGGCTAGAAAGCTCACGAGGGTGGCCGGGAAACGCGCGACGTATGGCCGGCAAACTCACGAGGTTTGGTGGGAAAACTCATGCGCTTGGGCGGGGAACCTCACGAGGTTTGGCCGGGAAACTCACGGGGTTTGGCCGGGAAACTCACGCGGGTCGGCGGCAATTCTCAAGAGGGTTGTCGGGAAACGTCACAAGGGTTTTCGGGACATCTCCCGCGGTTTGGAGGGACGTCTCCCGCGGTTTGGAGGGATAGCACCCCAGGTTTCCTGGCGTATCGGACGAGGCCCAGCGGGGTACCTCACGATGTTTGGCGAGATCTCTCCCCAGGTTTGGGGGCTATCTCGCCAGGGTTGGTGGGAGGCCTTCCCCGGTTTGGCCAGAAATCTCAGCAGGTTGGCGGGATATCTCGCCATGTTTGCCTGGAAATCTCACCAGGTTTGGCGGGAAACCTCACCGGGTTGGGCGGGAGATCTCACGGGTTGGGCGGGAGATCTCACCTGATTTGGACCGAGTCTGGTGAGATTTCCATAAGATCTGGCGAGATTTCCCTGAGATCTCGCAAGAGCCGGGCTGTCACCTCAGGAGATTGATCTCCAAATCACCTGAGGTCCGGGGAAGGCAAGAGGTATAGATTCTTTCCACATTTCCGCGGTGTTGTGTGGCTAGCGCACTGAGCTTTAAGGTTTGGAGAGCCAGGGAAAGCCCCCAGGGGCCTGCCTCCGTTCTCACCGTCCTGCAGTGGGCCCTTTGGCTTCTGGTTTCCCCTCCTGCTCTCCTGTGCCGGTCACCTCGCCGTGAGTGTGAAGGAGCTTTCCCCTGGCCCATTCATCCCGAATCCAAGCTCCTTTCTTACCTGCTTTAGAGCCAGGATGCTGAAACAACAGGGATTGAGGGAGACACCCTGTGTGTCTTCTTGAAGGGCATGCCTGGGACCAATGAGGAAAGTTGACTGCTGCCCAACCCCTCCGTGTGGGTTCCCTACGGACACTGGGAGCACAGCAATCCCTGCTACGTACGGGTTACAAGATCCGCCCAGGGGCCAGCAAGTTTGCCCCACGGGCGAACGGTTTTTGGCCCTGGATCTCACTAAATGCGCCGTGATCTCCACAGATTTCAGTGAGACGTCCCAAGATTTTCCCCAAGATCAGGTGATCTCTGGCTAAAGAAGAGGTGTCTCTTCTGAGTCTTTTTCTGGCTGGTTGTGCGCTTAAGAGAGTCATCCTGAACGTTATCAATGTGTGCCACCTTCTCGTGCCTGGGGTGGCGCATTGCTTTTCCCTCCTGTTCCTGCCTTTCTCACTCCGTCCTTCGGGTTGAGTGTGAAAAACGCTTCAGCAGGCCTGCTCCTTCTGTTTTCAGGGCTCCCTTATTACCCCCACGTCAAAGATGTTGCGATTCCAGGGATTGACGTGGGAGACCAATTGTTGACTCCCTCCTGTTGTGCCTGGGAGTATTTCGACCACTGGAGCTATTGGACGTTGTGCACACTTCTGGAATGTGCCATCCCTAAGCACCTAAGTGGCTCAAAGCAGTCTGTGCTGGGGAGGGCCATTTCCCCACACCACCGCCCCCAGAGCCTGGGTGATTGGTCACAGATGCATCAAGTTTTGGCCACAGAAGACAAGAGCTGAGCCTGACATATCAGAAGATTTGGGTGAGATCTCGCGAGGCCGGGCTCGCTATCTCCGAGGTGTGGATGAGTTCTTCCCGGGTCTGGAGAGAAACCTCATGAGCTGAGGAGGAGATAGCGGGATGTATGGCTAGAAGTCTCCGGACGTGTGGGTGAGATCTCACGTGATTTGGACGGATCTGGTGAAATTTCCGTGAGAACTGGCTCGATATGGGTGAGATCTAAAAGCTTGGCTTGGCGTCACATGAGATTTCCCTGCCAAATCACGGAGGTACGGTGAAGGAAAGAGGTCTATTTTCTTTCATGTCGAGGGCCTTCTGAGGCTACTGCAGGGAGCATTAAGGTATTGAGAGCTGGGAAGAGCCCCCACGGGGGCTGCCTCTCTGCTCACCATCCTGCAATGGGGACCGTTGTTCCTTCTTTCCCCCTCCACTCTCCTGCTTCTCACACGTCTGGATGAGTGTGAGTCAGCATCCGCCTGGCCCACGTACCGGCCCTTCTTAACTGCTTTAGAGCCAGGATGCTGAAACAACGGGGATTTCGGTGTGAGGCACTTTGTGTCTTTCCAAGGGCCATGTCTGTGACAAATGAGGAAAGTGGAATTCTCGCCACCACTTCCATGCTGTGCCTTTCTGAAGGGCATTCCTGGGACGACTTAGGAAAACAGGAATCTGCCCGACACTTCCATCCGTATCAATCGCTTCCGTGAAGAAGCGTGCACCTGGCCCGTCAGTGGTTCCGATGCCTTGGAGCCAGGATGCTGAAACACCAGGGATTGAGGGGTGAGAAACTTTGTGTCTCTCTCAAGGCATTCCTGGGCCCAATTAGGAAAGGACAATTCTGCCCAGCGCTTCCATGTGGACAAATCCCTTGGAGGAATAAGCATCCAGCTGGCCCACCGATGGTTTAGATGCCAAAGGGCCGGGATGCTGACCAACATGGTTTGAGGTGGGAGACACACTGTGCCTTTCTCAAGGGCTGCCTGTGAACCATTAGGAAAGGAGAATTCCGCCCAACCCTTCCATGTGTATTCACTGTTTCCATTAGGAACACCAGCCAGCCCTGCTCCAGAGGGCCTAAACGATCCAGCCAAGGGCCAGGGAGTTTGCCACAGGTGCGAAGGATTTTCGGGCCTACGTCTCCAGAAATGGGCCGAGATCTCACGAGATTTGTATGAGATCTCACCGGATTTTCCCCAAGATCATCTGATGTCTCGCTAAAGGAGAGGTATCGTTTCTTTTTCTTTTTCTGGGTGGTTTCGCCCTGAACAGGATCAGCCTTCATGTTTTGGGTGCGTGCTCACTTTTGGTGCTTAGGATGGCAAATCGCTTCCTCCTTCTCCTCCTGCTTTCCTCATTCCGTCCCTCGAGTTTCGTGTGCAGAGGTATTCACCAGGCCCGTTCATTCCGAATGCAGTCCTCCCTTATTCCCCAGTCCTCCCGCAGGACGTTGCGATACCAGGGATTTAGGTGGGAGACAGCTTCTTTCTTCCCTCACGTGGTGCCTGGGAGCAATTCTCAAAGCGCAGGTATTAGCAGTTCGGCCCCCATCTGGCCTAGGCCTTCCCTAACTGCCTAAGGGGTGCAAAGCCGGCTCTGCTGGCGAGTTCTAGTTCTCCACCCTCCCCCATCTTGTGACTGGGGGATTGGTGACAGACGCATCTGCGGTTGGCCTTAGATATCAGTGGCAGGGCCACAGATCCCACGAGGTCTGGCTGGCCATCCCAGGACGTTTGGCGGCAAAGCAAACGAGGTCTGGCTGGCAATCTCACGAGGTGGGGTTGGAAATCTCACGACGTTCGGCTGGAAATCCCAGGAGGTCGGGCTAGAAAGCTCACGAGGGTGGCCGGGAAACGCGCGACGTATGGCCGGCAAACTCACGAGGTTTGGTGGGAAAACTCATGCGCTTGGGCGGGGAACCTCACGAGGTTTGGCCGGGAAACTCACGGGGTTTGGCCGGGAAACTCACGCGGGTCGGCGGCAATTCTCAAGAGGGTTGTCGGGAAACGTCACAAGGGTTTTCGGGACATCTCCCGCGGTTTGGAGGGACGTCTCCCGCGGTTTGGAGGGATAGCACCCCAGGTTTCCTGGCGTATCGGACGAGGCCCAGCGGGGTACCTCACGATGTTTGGCGAGATCTCTCCCCAGGTTTGGGGGCTATCTCGCCAGGGTTGGTGGGAGGCCTTCCCCGGTTTGGCCAGAAATCTCAGCAGGTTGGCGGGATATCTCGCCATGTTTGCCTGGAAATCTCACCAGGTTTGGCGGGAAACCTCACCGGGTTGGGCGGGAGATCTCACGGGTTGGGCGGGAGATCTCACCTGATTTGGACCGAGTCTGGTGAGATTTCCATAAGATCTGGCGAGATTTCCCTGAGATCTCGCAAGAGCCGGGCTGTCACCTCAGGAGATTGATCTCCAAATCACCTGAGGTCCGGGGAAGGCAAGAGGTATAGATTCTTTCCACATTTCCGCGGTGTTGTGTGGCTAGCGCACTGAGCTTTAAGGTTTGGAGAGCCAGGGAAAGCCCCCAGGGGCCTGCCTCCGTTCTCACCGTCCTGCAGTGGGCCCTTTGGCTTCTGGTTTCCCCTCCTGCTCTCCTGTGCCGGTCACCTCGCCGTGAGTGTGAAGGAGCTTTCCCCTGGCCCATTCATCCCGAATCCAAGCTCCTTTCTTACCTGCTTTAGAGCCAGGATGCTGAAACAACAGGGATTGAGGGAGACACCCTGTGTGTCTTCTTGAAGGGCATGCCTGGGACCAATGAGGAAAGTTGACTGCTGCCCAACCCCTCCGTGTGGGTTCCCTACGGACACTGGGAGCACAGCAATCCCTGCTACGTACGGGTTACAAGATCCGCCCAGGGGCCAGCAAGTTTGCCCCACGGGCGAACGGTTTTTGGCCCTGGATCTCACTAAATGCGCCGTGATCTCCACAGATTTCAGTGAGACGTCCCAAGATTTTCCCCAAGATCAGGTGATCTCTGGCTAAAGAAGAGGTGTCTCTTCTGAGTCTTTTTCTGGCTGGTTGTGCGCTTAAGAGAGTCATCCTGAACGTTATCAATGTGTGCCACCTTCTCGTGCCTGGGGTGGCGCATTGCTTTTCCCTCCTGTTCCTGCCTTTCTCACTCCGTCCTTCGGGTTGAGTGTGAAAAACGCTTCAGCAGGCCTGCTCCTTCTGTTTTCAGGGCTCCCTTATTACCCCCACGTCAAAGATGTTGCGATTCCAGGGATTGACGTGGGAGACCAATTGTTGACTCCCTCCTGTTGTGCCTGGGAGTATTTCGACCACTGGAGCTATTGGACGTTGTGCACACTTCTGGAATGTGCCATCCCTAAGCACCTAAGTGGCTCAAAGCAGTCTGTGCTGGGGAGGGCCATTTCCCCACACCACCGCCCCCAGAGCCTGGGTGATTGGTCACAGATGCATCAAGTTTTGGCCACAGAAGACAAGAGCTGAGCCTGACATATCAGAAGATTTGGGTGAGATCTCGCGAGGCCGGGCTCGCTATCTCCGAGGTGTGGATGAGTTCTTCCCGGGTCTGGAGAGAAACCTCATGAGCTGAGGAGGAGATAGCGGGATGTATGGCTAGAAGTCTCCGGACGTGTGGGTGAGATCTCACGTGATTTGGACGGATCTGGTGAAATTTCCGTGAGAACTGGCTCGATATGGGTGAGATCTAAAAGCTTGGCTTGGCGTCACATGAGATTTCCCTGCCAAATCACGGAGGTACGGTGAAGGAAAGAGGTCTATTTTCTTTCATGTCGAGGGCCTTCTGAGGCTACTGCAGGGAGCATTAAGGTATTGAGAGCTGGGAAGAGCCCCCACGGGGGCTGCCTCTCTGCTCACCATCCTGCAATGGGGACCGTTGTTCCTTCTTTCCCCCTCCACTCTCCTGCTTCTCACACGTCTGGATGAGTGTGAGTCAGCATCCGCCTGGCCCACGTACCGGCCCTTCTTAACTGCTTTAGAGCCAGGATGCTGAAACAACGGGGATTTCGGTGTGAGGCACTTTGTGTCTTTCCAAGGGCCATGTCTGTGACAAATGAGGAAAGTGGAATTCTCGCCACCACTTCCATGCTGTGCCTTTCTGAAGGGCATTCCTGGGACGACTTAGGAAAACAGGAATCTGCCCGACACTTCCATCCGTATCAATCGCTTCCGTGAAGAAGCGTGCACCTGGCCCGTCAGTGGTTCCGATGCCTTGGAGCCAGGATGCTGAAACACCAGGGATTGAGGGGTGAGAAACTTTGTGTCTCTCTCAAGGCATTCCTGGGCCCAATTAGGAAAGGACAATTCTGCCCAGCGCTTCCATGTGGACAAATCCCTTGGAGGAATAAGCATCCAGCTGGCCCACCGATGGTTTAGATGCCAAAGGGCCGGGATGCTGACCAACATGGTTTGAGGTGGGAGACACACTGTGCCTTTCTCAAGGGCTGCCTGTGAACCATTAGGAAAGGAGAATTCCGCCCAACCCTTCCATGTGTATTCACTGTTTCCATTAGGAACACCAGCCAGCCCTGCTCCAGAGGGCCTAAACGATCCAGCCAAGGGCCAGGGAGTTTGCCACAGGTGCGAAGGATTTTCGGGCCTACGTCTCCAGAAATGGGCCGAGATCTCACGAGATTTGTATGAGATCTCACCGGATTTTCCCCAAGATCATCTGATGTCTCGCTAAAGGAGAGGTATCGTTTCTTTTTCTTTTTCTGGGTGGTTTCGCCCTGAACAGGATCAGCCTTCATGTTTTGGGTGCGTGCTCACTTTTGGTGCTTAGGATGGCAAATCGCTTCCTCCTTCTCCTCCTGCTTTCCTCATTCCGTCCCTCGAGTTTCGTGTGCAGAGGTATTCACCAGGCCCGTTCATTCCGAATGCAGTCCTCCCTTATTCCCCAGTCCTCCCGCAGGACGTTGCGATACCAGGGATTTAGGTGGGAGACAGCTTCTTTCTTCCCTCACGTGGTGCCTGGGAGCAATTCTCAAAGCGCAGGTATTAGCAGTTCGGCCCCCATCTGGCCTAGGCCTTCCCTAACTGCCTAAGGGGTGCAAAGCCGGCTCTGCTGGCGAGTTCTAGTTCTCCACCCTCCCCCATCTTGTGACTGGGGGATTGGTGACAGACGCATCTGCGGTTGGCCTTAGATATCAGTGGCAGGGCCACAGATCCCACGAGGTCTGGCTGGCCATCCCAGGACGTTTGGCGGCAAAGCAAACGAGGTCTGGCTGGCAATCTCACGAGGTGGGGTTGGAAATCTCACGACGTTCGGCTGGAAATCCCAGGAGGTCGGGCTAGAAAGCTCACGAGGGTGGCCGGGAAACGCGCGACGTATGGCCGGCAAACTCACGAGGTTTGGTGGGAAAACTCATGCGCTTGGGCGGGGAACCTCACGAGGTTTGGCCGGGAAACTCACGGGGTTTGGCCGGGAAACTCACGCGGGTCGGCGGCAATTCTCAAGAGGGTTGTCGGGAAACGTCACAAGGGTTTTCGGGACATCTCCCGCGGTTTGGAGGGACGTCTCCCGCGGTTTGGAGGGATAGCACCCCAGGTTTCCTGGCGTATCGGACGAGGCCCAGCGGGGTACCTCACGATGTTTGGCGAGATCTCTCCCCAGGTTTGGGGGCTATCTCGCCAGGGTTGGTGGGAGGCCTTCCCCGGTTTGGCCAGAAATCTCAGCAGGTTGGCGGGATATCTCGCCATGTTTGCCTGGAAATCTCACCAGGTTTGGCGGGAAACCTCACCGGGTTGGGCGGGAGATCTCACGGGTTGGGCGGGAGATCTCACCTGATTTGGACCGAGTCTGGTGAGATTTCCATAAGATCTGGCGAGATTTCCCTGAGATCTCGCAAGAGCCGGGCTGTCACCTCAGGAGATTGATCTCCAAATCACCTGAGGTCCGGGGAAGGCAAGAGGTATAGATTCTTTCCACATTTCCGCGGTGTTGTGTGGCTAGCGCACTGAGCTTTAAGGTTTGGAGAGCCAGGGAAAGCCCCCAGGGGCCTGCCTCCGTTCTCACCGTCCTGCAGTGGGCCCTTTGGCTTCTGGTTTCCCCTCCTGCTCTCCTGTGCCGGTCACCTCGCCGTGAGTGTGAAGGAGCTTTCCCCTGGCCCATTCATCCCGAATCCAAGCTCCTTTCTTACCTGCTTTAGAGCCAGGATGCTGAAACAACAGGGATTGAGGGAGACACCCTGTGTGTCTTCTTGAAGGGCATGCCTGGGACCAATGAGGAAAGTTGACTGCTGCCCAACCCCTCCGTGTGGGTTCCCTACGGACACTGGGAGCACAGCAATCCCTGCTACGTACGGGTTACAAGATCCGCCCAGGGGCCAGCAAGTTTGCCCCACGGGCGAACGGTTTTTGGCCCTGGATCTCACTAAATGCGCCGTGATCTCCACAGATTTCAGTGAGACGTCCCAAGATTTTCCCCAAGATCAGGTGATCTCTGGCTAAAGAAGAGGTGTCTCTTCTGAGTCTTTTTCTGGCTGGTTGTGCGCTTAAGAGAGTCATCCTGAACGTTATCAATGTGTGCCACCTTCTCGTGCCTGGGGTGGCGCATTGCTTTTCCCTCCTGTTCCTGCCTTTCTCACTCCGTCCTTCGGGTTGAGTGTGAAAAACGCTTCAGCAGGCCTGCTCCTTCTGTTTTCAGGGCTCCCTTATTACCCCCACGTCAAAGATGTTGCGATTCCAGGGATTGACGTGGGAGACCAATTGTTGACTCCCTCCTGTTGTGCCTGGGAGTATTTCGACCACTGGAGCTATTGGACGTTGTGCACACTTCTGGAATGTGCCATCCCTAAGCACCTAAGTGGCTCAAAGCAGTCTGTGCTGGGGAGGGCCATTTCCCCACACCACCGCCCCCAGAGCCTGGGTGATTGGTCACAGATGCATCAAGTTTTGGCCACAGAAGACAAGAGCTGAGCCTGACATATCAGAAGATTTGGGTGAGATCTCGCGAGGCCGGGCTCGCTATCTCCGAGGTGTGGATGAGTTCTTCCCGGGTCTGGAGAGAAACCTCATGAGCTGAGGAGGAGATAGCGGGATGTATGGCTAGAAGTCTCCGGACGTGTGGGTGAGATCTCACGTGATTTGGACGGATCTGGTGAAATTTCCGTGAGAACTGGCTCGATATGGGTGAGATCTAAAAGCTTGGCTTGGCGTCACATGAGATTTCCCTGCCAAATCACGGAGGTACGGTGAAGGAAAGAGGTCTATTTTCTTTCATGTCGAGGGCCTTCTGAGGCTACTGCAGGGAGCATTAAGGTATTGAGAGCTGGGAAGAGCCCCCACGGGGGCTGCCTCTCTGCTCACCATCCTGCAATGGGGACCGTTGTTCCTTCTTTCCCCCTCCACTCTCCTGCTTCTCACACGTCTGGATGAGTGTGAGTCAGCATCCGCCTGGCCCACGTACCGGCCCTTCTTAACTGCTTTAGAGCCAGGATGCTGAAACAACGGGGATTTCGGTGTGAGGCACTTTGTGTCTTTCCAAGGGCCATGTCTGTGACAAATGAGGAAAGTGGAATTCTCGCCACCACTTCCATGCTGTGCCTTTCTGAAGGGCATTCCTGGGACGACTTAGGAAAACAGGAATCTGCCCGACACTTCCATCCGTATCAATCGCTTCCGTGAAGAAGCGTGCACCTGGCCCGTCAGTGGTTCCGATGCCTTGGAGCCAGGATGCTGAAACACCAGGGATTGAGGGGTGAGAAACTTTGTGTCTCTCTCAAGGCATTCCTGGGCCCAATTAGGAAAGGACAATTCTGCCCAGCGCTTCCATGTGGACAAATCCCTTGGAGGAATAAGCATCCAGCTGGCCCACCGATGGTTTAGATGCCAAAGGGCCGGGATGCTGACCAACATGGTTTGAGGTGGGAGACACACTGTGCCTTTCTCAAGGGCTGCCTGTGAACCATTAGGAAAGGAGAATTCCGCCCAACCCTTCCATGTGTATTCACTGTTTCCATTAGGAACACCAGCCAGCCCTGCTCCAGAGGGCCTAAACGATCCAGCCAAGGGCCAGGGAGTTTGCCACAGGTGCGAAGGATTTTCGGGCCTACGTCTCCAGAAATGGGCCGAGATCTCACGAGATTTGTATGAGATCTCACCGGATTTTCCCCAAGATCATCTGATGTCTCGCTAAAGGAGAGGTATCGTTTCTTTTTCTTTTTCTGGGTGGTTTCGCCCTGAACAGGATCAGCCTTCATGTTTTGGGTGCGTGCTCACTTTTGGTGCTTAGGATGGCAAATCGCTTCCTCCTTCTCCTCCTGCTTTCCTCATTCCGTCCCTCGAGTTTCGTGTGCAGAGGTATTCACCAGGCCCGTTCATTCCGAATGCAGTCCTCCCTTATTCCCCAGTCCTCCCGCAGGACGTTGCGATACCAGGGATTTAGGTGGGAGACAGCTTCTTTCTTCCCTCACGTGGTGCCTGGGAGCAATTCTCAAAGCGCAGGTATTAGCAGTTCGGCCCCCATCTGGCCTAGGCCTTCCCTAACTGCCTAAGGGGTGCAAAGCCGGCTCTGCTGGCGAGTTCTAGTTCTCCACCCTCCCCCATCTTGTGACTGGGGGATTGGTGACAGACGCATCTGCGGTTGGCCTTAGATATCAGTGGCAGGGCCACAGATCCCACGAGGTCTGGCTGGCCATCCCAGGACGTTTGGCGGCAAAGCAAACGAGGTCTGGCTGGCAATCTCACGAGGTGGGGTTGGAAATCTCACGACGTTCGGCTGGAAATCCCAGGAGGTCGGGCTAGAAAGCTCACGAGGGTGGCCGGGAAACGCGCGACGTATGGCCGGCAAACTCACGAGGTTTGGTGGGAAAACTCATGCGCTTGGGCGGGGAACCTCACGAGGTTTGGCCGGGAAACTCACGGGGTTTGGCCGGGAAACTCACGCGGGTCGGCGGCAATTCTCAAGAGGGTTGTCGGGAAACGTCACAAGGGTTTTCGGGACATCTCCCGCGGTTTGGAGGGACGTCTCCCGCGGTTTGGAGGGATAGCACCCCAGGTTTCCTGGCGTATCGGACGAGGCCCAGCGGGGTACCTCACGATGTTTGGCGAGATCTCTCCCCAGGTTTGGGGGCTATCTCGCCAGGGTTGGTGGGAGGCCTTCCCCGGTTTGGCCAGAAATCTCAGCAGGTTGGCGGGATATCTCGCCATGTTTGCCTGGAAATCTCACCAGGTTTGGCGGGAAACCTCACCGGGTTGGGCGGGAGATCTCACGGGTTGGGCGGGAGATCTCACCTGATTTGGACCGAGTCTGGTGAGATTTCCATAAGATCTGGCGAGATTTCCCTGAGATCTCGCAAGAGCCGGGCTGTCACCTCAGGAGATTGATCTCCAAATCACCTGAGGTCCGGGGAAGGCAAGAGGTATAGATTCTTTCCACATTTCCGCGGTGTTGTGTGGCTAGCGCACTGAGCTTTAAGGTTTGGAGAGCCAGGGAAAGCCCCCAGGGGCCTGCCTCCGTTCTCACCGTCCTGCAGTGGGCCCTTTGGCTTCTGGTTTCCCCTCCTGCTCTCCTGTGCCGGTCACCTCGCCGTGAGTGTGAAGGAGCTTTCCCCTGGCCCATTCATCCCGAATCCAAGCTCCTTTCTTACCTGCTTTAGAGCCAGGATGCTGAAACAACAGGGATTGAGGGAGACACCCTGTGTGTCTTCTTGAAGGGCATGCCTGGGACCAATGAGGAAAGTTGACTGCTGCCCAACCCCTCCGTGTGGGTTCCCTACGGACACTGGGAGCACAGCAATCCCTGCTACGTACGGGTTACAAGATCCGCCCAGGGGCCAGCAAGTTTGCCCCACGGGCGAACGGTTTTTGGCCCTGGATCTCACTAAATGCGCCGTGATCTCCACAGATTTCAGTGAGACGTCCCAAGATTTTCCCCAAGATCAGGTGATCTCTGGCTAAAGAAGAGGTGTCTCTTCTGAGTCTTTTTCTGGCTGGTTGTGCGCTTAAGAGAGTCATCCTGAACGTTATCAATGTGTGCCACCTTCTCGTGCCTGGGGTGGCGCATTGCTTTTCCCTCCTGTTCCTGCCTTTCTCACTCCGTCCTTCGGGTTGAGTGTGAAAAACGCTTCAGCAGGCCTGCTCCTTCTGTTTTCAGGGCTCCCTTATTACCCCCACGTCAAAGATGTTGCGATTCCAGGGATTGACGTGGGAGACCAATTGTTGACTCCCTCCTGTTGTGCCTGGGAGTATTTCGACCACTGGAGCTATTGGACGTTGTGCACACTTCTGGAATGTGCCATCCCTAAGCACCTAAGTGGCTCAAAGCAGTCTGTGCTGGGGAGGGCCATTTCCCCACACCACCGCCCCCAGAGCCTGGGTGATTGGTCACAGATGCATCAAGTTTTGGCCACAGAAGACAAGAGCTGAGCCTGACATATCAGAAGATTTGGGTGAGATCTCGCGAGGCCGGGCTCGCTATCTCCGAGGTGTGGATGAGTTCTTCCCGGGTCTGGAGAGAAACCTCATGAGCTGAGGAGGAGATAGCGGGATGTATGGCTAGAAGTCTCCGGACGTGTGGGTGAGATCTCACGTGATTTGGACGGATCTGGTGAAATTTCCGTGAGAACTGGCTCGATATGGGTGAGATCTAAAAGCTTGGCTTGGCGTCACATGAGATTTCCCTGCCAAATCACGGAGGTACGGTGAAGGAAAGAGGTCTATTTTCTTTCATGTCGAGGGCCTTCTGAGGCTACTGCAGGGAGCATTAAGGTATTGAGAGCTGGGAAGAGCCCCCACGGGGGCTGCCTCTCTGCTCACCATCCTGCAATGGGGACCGTTGTTCCTTCTTTCCCCCTCCACTCTCCTGCTTCTCACACGTCTGGATGAGTGTGAGTCAGCATCCGCCTGGCCCACGTACCGGCCCTTCTTAACTGCTTTAGAGCCAGGATGCTGAAACAACGGGGATTTCGGTGTGAGGCACTTTGTGTCTTTCCAAGGGCCATGTCTGTGACAAATGAGGAAAGTGGAATTCTCGCCACCACTTCCATGCTGTGCCTTTCTGAAGGGCATTCCTGGGACGACTTAGGAAAACAGGAATCTGCCCGACACTTCCATCCGTATCAATCGCTTCCGTGAAGAAGCGTGCACCTGGCCCGTCAGTGGTTCCGATGCCTTGGAGCCAGGATGCTGAAACACCAGGGATTGAGGGGTGAGAAACTTTGTGTCTCTCTCAAGGCATTCCTGGGCCCAATTAGGAAAGGACAATTCTGCCCAGCGCTTCCATGTGGACAAATCCCTTGGAGGAATAAGCATCCAGCTGGCCCACCGATGGTTTAGATGCCAAAGGGCCGGGATGCTGACCAACATGGTTTGAGGTGGGAGACACACTGTGCCTTTCTCAAGGGCTGCCTGTGAACCATTAGGAAAGGAGAATTCCGCCCAACCCTTCCATGTGTATTCACTGTTTCCATTAGGAACACCAGCCAGCCCTGCTCCAGAGGGCCTAAACGATCCAGCCAAGGGCCAGGGAGTTTGCCACAGGTGCGAAGGATTTTCGGGCCTACGTCTCCAGAAATGGGCCGAGATCTCACGAGATTTGTATGAGATCTCACCGGATTTTCCCCAAGATCATCTGATGTCTCGCTAAAGGAGAGGTATCGTTTCTTTTTCTTTTTCTGGGTGGTTTCGCCCTGAACAGGATCAGCCTTCATGTTTTGGGTGCGTGCTCACTTTTGGTGCTTAGGATGGCAAATCGCTTCCTCCTTCTCCTCCTGCTTTCCTCATTCCGTCCCTCGAGTTTCGTGTGCAGAGGTATTCACCAGGCCCGTTCATTCCGAATGCAGTCCTCCCTTATTCCCCAGTCCTCCCGCAGGACGTTGCGATACCAGGGATTTAGGTGGGAGACAGCTTCTTTCTTCCCTCACGTGGTGCCTGGGAGCAATTCTCAAAGCGCAGGTATTAGCAGTTCGGCCCCCATCTGGCCTAGGCCTTCCCTAACTGCCTAAGGGGTGCAAAGCCGGCTCTGCTGGCGAGTTCTAGTTCTCCACCCTCCCCCATCTTGTGACTGGGGGATTGGTGACAGACGCATCTGCGGTTGGCCTTAGATATCAGTGGCAGGGCCACAGATCCCACGAGGTCTGGCTGGCCATCCCAGGACGTTTGGCGGCAAAGCAAACGAGGTCTGGCTGGCAATCTCACGAGGTGGGGTTGGAAATCTCACGACGTTCGGCTGGAAATCCCAGGAGGTCGGGCTAGAAAGCTCACGAGGGTGGCCGGGAAACGCGCGACGTATGGCCGGCAAACTCACGAGGTTTGGTGGGAAAACTCATGCGCTTGGGCGGGGAACCTCACGAGGTTTGGCCGGGAAACTCACGGGGTTTGGCCGGGAAACTCACGCGGGTCGGCGGCAATTCTCAAGAGGGTTGTCGGGAAACGTCACAAGGGTTTTCGGGACATCTCCCGCGGTTTGGAGGGACGTCTCCCGCGGTTTGGAGGGATAGCACCCCAGGTTTCCTGGCGTATCGGACGAGGCCCAGCGGGGTACCTCACGATGTTTGGCGAGATCTCTCCCCAGGTTTGGGGGCTATCTCGCCAGGGTTGGTGGGAGGCCTTCCCCGGTTTGGCCAGAAATCTCAGCAGGTTGGCGGGATATCTCGCCATGTTTGCCTGGAAATCTCACCAGGTTTGGCGGGAAACCTCACCGGGTTGGGCGGGAGATCTCACGGGTTGGGCGGGAGATCTCACCTGATTTGGACCGAGTCTGGTGAGATTTCCATAAGATCTGGCGAGATTTCCCTGAGATCTCGCAAGAGCCGGGCTGTCACCTCAGGAGATTGATCTCCAAATCACCTGAGGTCCGGGGAAGGCAAGAGGTATAGATTCTTTCCACATTTCCGCGGTGTTGTGTGGCTAGCGCACTGAGCTTTAAGGTTTGGAGAGCCAGGGAAAGCCCCCAGGGGCCTGCCTCCGTTCTCACCGTCCTGCAGTGGGCCCTTTGGCTTCTGGTTTCCCCTCCTGCTCTCCTGTGCCGGTCACCTCGCCGTGAGTGTGAAGGAGCTTTCCCCTGGCCCATTCATCCCGAATCCAAGCTCCTTTCTTACCTGCTTTAGAGCCAGGATGCTGAAACAACAGGGATTGAGGGAGACACCCTGTGTGTCTTCTTGAAGGGCATGCCTGGGACCAATGAGGAAAGTTGACTGCTGCCCAACCCCTCCGTGTGGGTTCCCTACGGACACTGGGAGCACAGCAATCCCTGCTACGTACGGGTTACAAGATCCGCCCAGGGGCCAGCAAGTTTGCCCCACGGGCGAACGGTTTTTGGCCCTGGATCTCACTAAATGCGCCGTGATCTCCACAGATTTCAGTGAGACGTCCCAAGATTTTCCCCAAGATCAGGTGATCTCTGGCTAAAGAAGAGGTGTCTCTTCTGAGTCTTTTTCTGGCTGGTTGTGCGCTTAAGAGAGTCATCCTGAACGTTATCAATGTGTGCCACCTTCTCGTGCCTGGGGTGGCGCATTGCTTTTCCCTCCTGTTCCTGCCTTTCTCACTCCGTCCTTCGGGTTGAGTGTGAAAAACGCTTCAGCAGGCCTGCTCCTTCTGTTTTCAGGGCTCCCTTATTACCCCCACGTCAAAGATGTTGCGATTCCAGGGATTGACGTGGGAGACCAATTGTTGACTCCCTCCTGTTGTGCCTGGGAGTATTTCGACCACTGGAGCTATTGGACGTTGTGCACACTTCTGGAATGTGCCATCCCTAAGCACCTAAGTGGCTCAAAGCAGTCTGTGCTGGGGAGGGCCATTTCCCCACACCACCGCCCCCAGAGCCTGGGTGATTGGTCACAGATGCATCAAGTTTTGGCCACAGAAGACAAGAGCTGAGCCTGACATATCAGAAGATTTGGGTGAGATCTCGCGAGGCCGGGCTCGCTATCTCCGAGGTGTGGATGAGTTCTTCCCGGGTCTGGAGAGAAACCTCATGAGCTGAGGAGGAGATAGCGGGATGTATGGCTAGAAGTCTCCGGACGTGTGGGTGAGATCTCACGTGATTTGGACGGATCTGGTGAAATTTCCGTGAGAACTGGCTCGATATGGGTGAGATCTAAAAGCTTGGCTTGGCGTCACATGAGATTTCCCTGCCAAATCACGGAGGTACGGTGAAGGAAAGAGGTCTATTTTCTTTCATGTCGAGGGCCTTCTGAGGCTACTGCAGGGAGCATTAAGGTATTGAGAGCTGGGAAGAGCCCCCACGGGGGCTGCCTCTCTGCTCACCATCCTGCAATGGGGACCGTTGTTCCTTCTTTCCCCCTCCACTCTCCTGCTTCTCACACGTCTGGATGAGTGTGAGTCAGCATCCGCCTGGCCCACGTACCGGCCCTTCTTAACTGCTTTAGAGCCAGGATGCTGAAACAACGGGGATTTCGGTGTGAGGCACTTTGTGTCTTTCCAAGGGCCATGTCTGTGACAAATGAGGAAAGTGGAATTCTCGCCACCACTTCCATGCTGTGCCTTTCTGAAGGGCATTCCTGGGACGACTTAGGAAAACAGGAATCTGCCCGACACTTCCATCCGTATCAATCGCTTCCGTGAAGAAGCGTGCACCTGGCCCGTCAGTGGTTCCGATGCCTTGGAGCCAGGATGCTGAAACACCAGGGATTGAGGGGTGAGAAACTTTGTGTCTCTCTCAAGGCATTCCTGGGCCCAATTAGGAAAGGACAATTCTGCCCAGCGCTTCCATGTGGACAAATCCCTTGGAGGAATAAGCATCCAGCTGGCCCACCGATGGTTTAGATGCCAAAGGGCCGGGATGCTGACCAACATGGTTTGAGGTGGGAGACACACTGTGCCTTTCTCAAGGGCTGCCTGTGAACCATTAGGAAAGGAGAATTCCGCCCAACCCTTCCATGTGTATTCACTGTTTCCATTAGGAACACCAGCCAGCCCTGCTCCAGAGGGCCTAAACGATCCAGCCAAGGGCCAGGGAGTTTGCCACAGGTGCGAAGGATTTTCGGGCCTACGTCTCCAGAAATGGGCCGAGATCTCACGAGATTTGTATGAGATCTCACCGGATTTTCCCCAAGATCATCTGATGTCTCGCTAAAGGAGAGGTATCGTTTCTTTTTCTTTTTCTGGGTGGTTTCGCCCTGAACAGGATCAGCCTTCATGTTTTGGGTGCATGCTCACTTTTGGTGCTTAGGATGGCAAATCGCTTCCTCCTTCTCCTCCTGCTTTCCTCATTCCGTCCCTCGAGTTTCGTGTGCAGAGGTATTCACCAGGCCCGTTCATTCCGAATGCAGTCCTCCCTTATTCCCCAGTCCTCCCGCAGGACGTTGCGATACCAGGGATTTAGGTGGGAGACAGCTTCTTTCTTCCCTCACGTGGTGCCTGGGAGCAATTCTCAAAGCGCAGGTATTAGCAGTTCGGCCCCCATCTGGCCTAGGCCTTCCCTAACTGCCTAAGGGGTGCAAAGCCGGCTCTGCTGGCGAGTTCTAGTTCTCCACCCTCCCCCATCTTGTGACTGGGGGATTGGTGACAGACGCATCTGCGGTTGGCCTTAGATATCAGTGGCAGGGCCACAGATCCCACGAGGTCTGGCTGGCCATCCCAGGACGTTTGGCGGCAAAGCAAACGAGGTCTGGCTGGCAATCTCACGAGGTGGGGTTGGAAATCTCACGACGTTCGGCTGGAAATCCCAGGAGGTCGGGCTAGAAAGCTCACGAGGGTGGCCGGGAAACGCGCGACGTATGGCCGGCAAACTCACGAGGTTTGGTGGGAAAACTCATGCGCTTGGGCGGGGAACCTCACGAGGTTTGGCCGGGAAACTCACGGGGTTTGGCCGGGAAACTCACGCGGGTCGGCGGCAATTCTCAAGAGGGTTGTCGGGAAACGTCACAAGGGTTTTCGGGACATCTCCCGCGGTTTGGAGGGACGTCTCCCGCGGTTTGGAGGGATAGCACCCCAGGTTTCCTGGCGTATCGGACGAGGCCCAGCGGGGTACCTCACGATGTTTGGCGAGATCTCTCCCCAGGTTTGGGGGCTATCTCGCCAGGGTTGGTGGGAGGCCTTCCCCGGTTTGGCCAGAAATCTCAGCAGGTTGGCGGGATATCTCGCCATGTTTGCCTGGAAATCTCACCAGGTTTGGCGGGAAACCTCACCGGGTTGGGCGGGAGATCTCACGGGTTGGGCGGGAGATCTCACCTGATTTGGACCGAGTCTGGTGAGATTTCCATAAGATCTGGCGAGATTTCCCTGAGATCTCGCAAGAGCCGGGCTGTCACCTCAGGAGATTGATCTCCAAATCACCTGAGGTCCGGGGAAGGCAAGAGGTATAGATTCTTTCCACATTTCCGCGGTGTTGTGTGGCTAGCGCACTGAGCTTTAAGGTTTGGAGAGCCAGGGAAAGCCCCCAGGGGCCTGCCTCCGTTCTCACCGTCCTGCAGTGGGCCCTTTGGCTTCTGGTTTCCCCTCCTGCTCTCCTGTGCCGGTCACCTCGCCGTGAGTGTGAAGGAGCTTTCCCCTGGCCCATTCATCCCGAATCCAAGCTCCTTTCTTACCTGCTTTAGAGCCAGGATGCTGAAACAACAGGGATTGAGGGAGACACCCTGTGTGTCTTCTTGAAGGGCATGCCTGGGACCAATGAGGAAAGTTGACTGCTGCCCAACCCCTCCGTGTGGGTTCCCTACGGACACTGGGAGCACAGCAATCCCTGCTACGTACGGGTTACAAGATCCGCCCAGGGGCCAGCAAGTTTGCCCCACGGGCGAACGGTTTTTGGCCCTGGATCTCACTAAATGCGCCGTGATCTCCACAGATTTCAGTGAGACGTCCCAAGATTTTCCCCAAGATCAGGTGATCTCTGGCTAAAGAAGAGGTGTCTCTTCTGAGTCTTTTTCTGGCTGGTTGTGCGCTTAAGAGAGTCATCCTGAACGTTATCAATGTGTGCCACCTTCTCGTGCCTGGGGTGGCGCATTGCTTTTCCCTCCTGTTCCTGCCTTTCTCACTCCGTCCTTCGGGTTGAGTGTGAAAAACGCTTCAGCAGGCCTGCTCCTTCTGTTTTCAGGGCTCCCTTATTACCCCCACGTCAAAGATGTTGCGATTCCAGGGATTGACGTGGGAGACCAATTGTTGACTCCCTCCTGTTGTGCCTGGGAGTATTTCGACCACTGGAGCTATTGGACGTTGTGCACACTTCTGGAATGTGCCATCCCTAAGCACCTAAGTGGCTCAAAGCAGTCTGTGCTGGGGAGGGCCATTTCCCCACACCACCGCCCCCAGAGCCTGGGTGATTGGTCACAGATGCATCAAGTTTTGGCCACAGAAGACAAGAGCTGAGCCTGACATATCAGAAGATTTGGGTGAGATCTCGCGAGGCCGGGCTCGCTATCTCCGAGGTGTGGATGAGTTCTTCCCGGGTCTGGAGAGAAACCTCATGAGCTGAGGAGGAGATAGCGGGATGTATGGCTAGAAGTCTCCGGACGTGTGGGTGAGATCTCACGTGATTTGGACGGATCTGGTGAAATTTCCGTGAGAACTGGCTCGATATGGGTGAGATCTAAAAGCTTGGCTTGGCGTCACATGAGATTTCCCTGCCAAATCACGGAGGTACGGTGAAGGAAAGAGGTCTATTTTCTTTCATGTCGAGGGCCTTCTGAGGCTACTGCAGGGAGCATTAAGGTATTGAGAGCTGGGAAGAGCCCCCACGGGGGCTGCCTCTATTCTCACCATCCTGCAATGGGGACCGTTGTTCCTTCTTTCCCCCTCCACTCTCCTGCTTCTCACACGTCTGGATGAGTGTGAGTCAGCATCCGCCTGGCCCACGTACCGGCCCTTCTTAACTGCTTTAGAGCCAGGATGCTGAAACAACGGGGATTTCGGTGTGAGGCACTTTGTGTCTTTCCAAGGGCCATGTCTGTGACAAATGAGGAAAGTGGAATTCTCGCCACCACTTCCATGCTGTGCCTTTCTGAAGGGCATTCCTGGGACGACTTAGGAAAACAGGAATCTGCCCGACACTTCCATCCGTATCAATCGCTTCCGTGAAGAAGCGTGCACCTGGCCCGTCAGTGGTTCCGATGCCTTGGAGCCAGGATGCTGAAACACCAGGGATTGAGGGGTGAGAAACTTTGTGTCTCTCTCAAGGCATTCCTGGGCCCAATTAGGAAAGGACAATTCTGCCCAGCGCTTCCATGTGGACAAATCCCTTGGAGGAATAAGCATCCAGCTGGCCCACCGATGGTTTAGATGCCAAAGGGCCGGGATGCTGACCAACATGGTTTGAGGTGGGAGACACACTGTGCCTTTCTCAAGGGCTGCCTGTGAACCATTAGGAAAGGAGAATTCCGCCCAACCCTTCCATGTGTATTCACTGTTTCCATTAGGAACACCAGCCAGCCCTGCTCCAGAGGGCCTAAACGATCCAGCCAAGGGCCAGGGAGTTTGCCACAGGTGCGAAGGATTTTCGGGCCTACGTCTCCAGAAATGGGCCGAGATCTCACGAGATTTGTATGAGATCTCACCGGATTTTCCCCAAGATCATCTGATGTCTCGCTAAAGGAGAGGTATCGTTTCTTTTTCTTTTTCTGGGTGGTTTCGCCCTGAACAGGATCAGCCTTCATGTTTTGGGTGCGTGCTCACTTTTGGTGCTTAGGATGGCAAATCGCTTCCTCCTTCTCCTCCTGCTTTCCTCATTCCGTCCCTCGAGTTTCGTGTGCAGAGGTATTCACCAGGCCCGTTCATTCCGAATGCAGTCCTCCCTTATTCCCCAGTCCTCCCGCAGGACGTTGCGATACCAGGGATTTAGGTGGGAGACAGCTTCTTTCTTCCCTCACGTGGTGCCTGGGAGCAATTCTCAAAGCGCAGGTATTAGCAGTTCGGCCCCCATCTGGCCTAGGCCTTCCCTAACTGCCTAAGGGGTGCAAAGCCGGCTCTGCTGGCGAGTTCTAGTTCTCCACCCTCCCCCATCTTGTGACTGGGGGATTGGTGACAGACGCATCTGCGGTTGGCCTTAGATATCAGTGGCAGGGCCACAGATCCCACGAGGTCTGGCTGGCCATCCCAGGACGTTTGGCGGCAAAGCAAACGAGGTCTGGCTGGCAATCTCACGAGGTGGGGTTGGAAATCTCACGACGTTCGGCTGGAAATCCCAGGAGGTCGGGCTAGAAAGCTCACGAGGGTGGCCGGGAAACGCGCGACGTATGGCCGGCAAACTCACGAGGTTTGGTGGGAAAACTCATGCGCTTGGGCGGGGAACCTCACGAGGTTTGGCCGGGAAACTCACGGGGTTTGGCCGGGAAACTCACGCGGGTCGGCGGCAATTCTCAAGAGGGTTGTCGGGAAACGTCACAAGGGTTTTCGGGACATCTCCCGCGGTTTGGAGGGACGTCTCCCGCGGTTTGGAGGGATAGCACCCCAGGTTTCCTGGCGTATCGGACGAGGCCCAGCGGGGTACCTCACGATGTTTGGCGAGATCTCTCCCCAGGTTTGGGGGCTATCTCGCCAGGGTTGGTGGGAGGCCTTCCCCGGTTTGGCCAGAAATCTCAGCAGGTTGGCGGGATATCTCGCCATGTTTGCCTGGAAATCTCACCAGGTTTGGCGGGAAACCTCACCGGGTTGGGCGGGAGATCTCACGGGTTGGGCGGGAGATCTCACCTGATTTGGACCGAGTCTGGTGAGATTTCCATAAGATCTGGCGAGATTTCCCTGAGATCTCGCAAGAGCCGGGCTGTCACCTCAGGAGATTGATCTCCAAATCACCTGAGGTCCGGGGAAGGCAAGAGGTATAGATTCTTTCCACATTTCCGCGGTGTTGTGTGGCTAGCGCACTGAGCTTTAAGGTTTGGAGAGCCAGGGAAAGCCCCCAGGGGCCTGCCTCCGTTCTCACCGTCCTGCAGTGGGCCCTTTGGCTTCTGGTTTCCCCTCCTGCTCTCCTGTGCCGGTCACCTCGCCGTGAGTGTGAAGGAGCTTTCCCCTGGCCCATTCATCCCGAATCCAAGCTCCTTTCTTACCTGCTTTAGAGCCAGGATGCTGAAACAACAGGGATTGAGGGAGACACCCTGTGTGTCTTCTTGAAGGGCATGCCTGGGACCAATGAGGAAAGTTGACTGCTGCCCAACCCCTCCGTGTGGGTTCCCTACGGACACTGGGAGCACAGCAATCCCTGCTACGTACGGGTTACAAGATCCGCCCAGGGGCCAGCAAGTTTGCCCCACGGGCGAACGGTTTTTGGCCCTGGATCTCACTAAATGCGCCGTGATCTCCACAGATTTCAGTGAGACGTCCCAAGATTTTCCCCAAGATCAGGTGATCTCTGGCTAAAGAAGAGGTGTCTCTTCTGAGTCTTTTTCTGGCTGGTTGTGCGCTTAAGAGAGTCATCCTGAACGTTATCAATGTGTGCCACCTTCTCGTGCCTGGGGTGGCGCATTGCTTTTCCCTCCTGTTCCTGCCTTTCTCACTCCGTCCTTCGGGTTGAGTGTGAAAAACGCTTCAGCAGGCCTGCTCCTTCTGTTTTCAGGGCTCCCTTATTACCCCCACGTCAAAGATGTTGCGATTCCAGGGATTGACGTGGGAGACCAATTGTTGACTCCCTCCTGTTGTGCCTGGGAGTATTTCGACCACTGGAGCTATTGGACGTTGTGCACACTTCTGGAATGTGCCATCCCTAAGCACCTAAGTGGCTCAAAGCAGTCTGTGCTGGGGAGGGCCATTTCCCCACACCACCGCCCCCAGAGCCTGGGTGATTGGTCACAGATGCATCAAGTTTTGGCCACAGAAGACAAGAGCTGAGCCTGACATATCAGAAGATTTGGGTGAGATCTCGCGAGGCCGGGCTCGCTATCTCCGAGGTGTGGATGAGTTCTTCCCGGGTCTGGAGAGAAACCTCATGAGCTGAGGAGGAGATAGCGGGATGTATGGCTAGAAGTCTCCGGACGTGTGGGTGAGATCTCACGTGATTTGGACGGATCTGGTGAAATTTCCGTGAGAACTGGCTCGATATGGGTGAGATCTAAAAGCTTGGCTTGGCGTCACATGAGATTTCCCTGCCAAATCACGGAGGTACGGTGAAGGAAAGAGGTCTATTTTCTTTCATGTCGAGGGCCTTCTGAGGCTACTGCAGGGAGCATTAAGGTATTGAGAGCTGGGAAGAGCCCCCACGGGGGCTGCCTCTATTCTCACCATCCTGCAATGGGGACCGTTGTTCCTTCTTTCCCCCTCCACTCTCCTGCTTCTCACACGTCTGGATGAGTGTGAGTCAGCATCCGCCTGGCCCACGTACCGGCCCTTCTTAACTGCTTTAGAGCCAGGATGCTGAAACAACGGGGATTTCGGTGTGAGGCACTTTGTGTCTTTCCAAGGGCCATGTCTGTGACAAATGAGGAAAGTGGAATTCTCGCCACCACTTCCATGCTGTGCCTTTCTGAAGGGCATTCCTGGGACGACTTAGGAAAACAGGAATCTGCCCGACACTTCCATCCGTATCAATCGCTTCCGTGAAGAAGCGTGCACCTGGCCCGTCAGTGGTTCCGATGCCTTGGAGCCAGGATGCTGAAACACCAGGGATTGAGGGGTGAGAAACTTTGTGTCTCTCTCAAGGCATTCCTGGGCCCAATTAGGAAAGGACAATTCTGCCCAGCGCTTCCATGTGGACAAATCCCTTGGAGGAATAAGCATCCAGCTGGCCCACCGATGGTTTAGATGCCAAAGGGCCGGGATGCTGACCAACATGGTTTGAGGTGGGAGACACACTGTGCCTTTCTCAAGGGCTGCCTGTGAACCATTAGGAAAGGAGAATTCCGCCCAACCCTTCCATGTGTATTCACTGTTTCCATTAGGAACACCAGCCAGCCCTGCTCCAGAGGGCCTAAACGATCCAGCCAAGGGCCAGGGAGTTTGCCACAGGTGCGAAGGATTTTCGGGCCTACGTCTCCAGAAATGGGCCGAGATCTCACGAGATTTGTATGAGATCTCACCGGATTTTCCCCAAGATCATCTGATGTCTCGCTAAAGGAGAGGTATCGTTTCTTTTTCTTTTTCTGGGTGGTTTCGCCCTGAACAGGATCAGCCTTCATGTTTTGGGTGCGTGCTCACTTTTGGTGCTTAGGATGGCAAATCGCTTCCTCCTTCTCCTCCTGCTTTCCTCATTCCGTCCCTCGAGTTTCGTGTGCAGAGGTATTCACCAGGCCCGTTCATTCCGAATGCAGTCCTCCCTTATTCCCCAGTCCTCCCGCAGGACGTTGCGATACCAGGGATTTAGGTGGGAGACAGCTTCTTTCTTCCCTCACGTGGTGCCTGGGAGCAATTCTCAAAGCGCAGGTATTAGCAGTTCGGCCCCCATCTGGCCTAGGCCTTCCCTAACTGCCTAAGGGGTGCAAAGCCGGCTCTGCTGGCGAGTTCTAGTTCTCCACCCTCCCCCATCTTGTGACTGGGGGATTGGTGACAGACGCATCTGCGGTTGGCCTTAGATATCAGTGGCAGGGCCACAGATCCCACGAGGTCTGGCTGGCCATCCCAGGACGTTTGGCGGCAAAGCAAACGAGGTCTGGCTGGCAATCTCACGAGGTGGGGTTGGAAATCTCACGACGTTCGGCTGGAAATCCCAGGAGGTCGGGCTAGAAAGCTCACGAGGGTGGCCGGGAAACGCGCGACGTATGGCCGGCAAACTCACGAGGTTTGGTGGGAAAACTCATGCGCTTGGGCGGGGAACCTCACGAGGTTTGGCCGGGAAACTCACGGGGTTTGGCCGGGAAACTCACGCGGGTCGGCGGCAATTCTCAAGAGGGTTGTCGGGAAACGTCACAAGGGTTTTCGGGACATCTCCCGCGGTTTGGAGGGACGTCTCCCGCGGTTTGGAGGGATAGCACCCCAGGTTTCCTGGCGTATCGGACGAGGCCCAGCGGGGTACCTCACGATGTTTGGCGAGATCTCTCCCCAGGTTTGGGGGCTATCTCGCCAGGGTTGGTGGGAGGCCTTCCCCGGTTTGGCCAGAAATCTCAGCAGGTTGGCGGGATATCTCGCCATGTTTGCCTGGAAATCTCACCAGGTTTGGCGGGAAACCTCACCGGGTTGGGCGGGAGATCTCACGGGTTGGGCGGGAGATCTCACCTGATTTGGACCGAGTCTGGTGAGATTTCCATAAGATCTGGCGAGATTTCCCTGAGATCTCGCAAGAGCCGGGCTGTCACCTCAGGAGATTGATCTCCAAATCACCTGAGGTCCGGGGAAGGCAAGAGGTATAGATTCTTTCCACATTTCCGCGGTGTTGTGTGGCTAGCGCACTGAGCTTTAAGGTTTGGAGAGCCAGGGAAAGCCCCCAGGGGCCTGCCTCCGTTCTCACCGTCCTGCAGTGGGCCCTTTGGCTTCTGGTTTCCCCTCCTGCTCTCCTGTGCCGGTCACCTCGCCGTGAGTGTGAAGGAGCTTTCCCCTGGCCCATTCATCCCGAATCCAAGCTCCTTTCTTACCTGCTTTAGAGCCAGGATGCTGAAACAACAGGGATTGAGGGAGACACCCTGTGTGTCTTCTTGAAGGGCATGCCTGGGACCAATGAGGAAAGTTGACTGCTGCCCAACCCCTCCGTGTGGGTTCCCTACGGACACTGGGAGCACAGCAATCCCTGCTACGTACGGGTTACAAGATCCGCCCAGGGGCCAGCAAGTTTGCCCCACGGGCGAACGGTTTTTGGCCCTGGATCTCACTAAATGCGCCGTGATCTCCACAGATTTCAGTGAGACGTCCCAAGATTTTCCCCAAGATCAGGTGATCTCTGGCTAAAGAAGAGGTGTCTCTTCTGAGTCTTTTTCTGGCTGGTTGTGCGCTTAAGAGAGTCATCCTGAACGTTATCAATGTGTGCCACCTTCTCGTGCCTGGGGTGGCGCATTGCTTTTCCCTCCTGTTCCTGCCTTTCTCACTCCGTCCTTCGGGTTGAGTGTGAAAAACGCTTCAGCAGGCCTGCTCCTTCTGTTTTCAGGGCTCCCTTATTACCCCCACGTCAAAGATGTTGCGATTCCAGGGATTGACGTGGGAGACCAATTGTTGACTCCCTCCTGTTGTGCCTGGGAGTATTTCGACCACTGGAGCTATTGGACGTTGTGCACACTTCTGGAATGTGCCATCCCTAAGCACCTAAGTGGCTCAAAGCAGTCTGTGCTGGGGAGGGCCATTTCCCCACACCACCGCCCCCAGAGCCTGGGTGATTGGTCACAGATGCATCAAGTTTTGGCCACAGAAGACAAGAGCTGAGCCTGACATATCAGAAGATTTGGGTGAGATCTCGCGAGGCCGGGCTCGCTATCTCCGAGGTGTGGATGAGTTCTTCCCGGGTCTGGAGAGAAACCTCATGAGCTGAGGAGGAGATAGCGGGATGTATGGCTAGAAGTCTCCGGACGTGTGGGTGAGATCTCACGTGATTTGGACGGATCTGGTGAAATTTCCGTGAGAACTGGCTCGATATGGGTGAGATCTAAAAGCTTGGCTTGGCGTCACATGAGATTTCCCTGCCAAATCACGGAGGTACGGTGAAGGAAAGAGGTCTATTTTCTTTCATGTCGAGGGCCTTCTGAGGCTACTGCAGGGAGCATTAAGGTATTGAGAGCTGGGAAGAGCCCCCACGGGGGCTGCCTCTCTGCTCACCATCCTGCAATGGGGACCGTTGTTCCTTCTTTCCCCCTCCACTCTCCTGCTTCTCACACGTCTGGATGAGTGTGAGTCAGCATCCGCCTGGCCCACGTACCGGCCCTTCTTAACTGCTTTAGAGCCAGGATGCTGAAACAACGGGGATTTCGGTGTGAGGCACTTTGTGTCTTTCCAAGGGCCATGTCTGTGACAAATGAGGAAAGTGGAATTCTCGCCACCACTTCCATGCTGTGCCTTTCTGAAGGGCATTCCTGGGACGACTTAGGAAAACAGGAATCTGCCCGACACTTCCATCCGTATCAATCGCTTCCGTGAAGAAGCGTGCACCTGGCCCGTCAGTGGTTCCGATGCCTTGGAGCCAGGATGCTGAAACACCAGGGATTGAGGGGTGAGAAACTTTGTGTCTCTCTCAAGGCATTCCTGGGCCCAATTAGGAAAGGACAATTCTGCCCAGCGCTTCCATGTGGACAAATCCCTTGGAGGAATAAGCATCCAGCTGGCCCACCGATGGTTTAGATGCCAAAGGGCCGGGATGCTGACCAACATGGTTTGAGGTGGGAGACACACTGTGCCTTTCTCAAGGGCTGCCTGTGAACCATTAGGAAAGGAGAATTCCGCCCAACCCTTCCATGTGTATTCACTGTTTCCATTAGGAACACCAGCCAGCCCTGCTCCAGAGGGCCTAAACGATCCAGCCAAGGGCCAGGGAGTTTGCCACAGGTGCGAAGGATTTTCGGGCCTACGTCTCCAGAAATGGGCCGAGATCTCACGAGATTTGTATGAGATCTCACCGGATTTTCCCCAAGATCATCTGATGTCTCGCTAAAGGAGAGGTATCGTTTCTTTTTCTTTTTCTGGGTGGTTTCGCCCTGAACAGGATCAGCCTTCATGTTTTGGGTGCGTGCTCACTTTTGGTGCTTAGGATGGCAAATCGCTTCCTCCTTCTCCTCCTGCTTTCCTCATTCCGTCCCTCGAGTTTCGTGTGCAGAGGTATTCACCAGGCCCGTTCATTCCGAATGCAGTCCTCCCTTATTCCCCAGTCCTCCCGCAGGACGTTGCGATACCAGGGATTTAGGTGGGAGACAGCTTCTTTCTTCCCTCACGTGGTGCCTGGGAGCAATTCTCAAAGCGCAGGTATTAGCAGTTCGGCCCCCATCTGGCCTAGGCCTTCCCTAACTGCCTAAGGGGTGCAAAGCCGGCTCTGCTGGCGAGTTCTAGTTCTCCACCCTCCCCCATCTTGTGACTGGGGGATTGGTGACAGACGCATCTGCGGTTGGCCTTAGATATCAGTGGCAGGGCCACAGATCCCACGAGGTCTGGCTGGCCATCCCAGGACGTTTGGCGGCAAAGCAAACGAGGTCTGGCTGGCAATCTCACGAGGTGGGGTTGGAAATCTCACGACGTTCGGCTGGAAATCCCAGGAGGTCGGGCTAGAAAGCTCACGAGGGTGGCCGGGAAACGCGCGACGTATGGCCGGCAAACTCACGAGGTTTGGTGGGAAAACTCATGCGCTTGGGCGGGGAACCTCACGAGGTTTGGCCGGGAAACTCACGGGGTTTGGCCGGGAAACTCACGCGGGTCGGCGGCAATTCTCAAGAGGGTTGTCGGGAAACGTCACAAGGGTTTTCGGGACATCTCCCGCGGTTTGGAGGGACGTCTCCCGCGGTTTGGAGGGATAGCACCCCAGGTTTCCTGGCGTATCGGACGAGGCCCAGCGGGGTACCTCACGATGTTTGGCGAGATCTCTCCCCAGGTTTGGGGGCTATCTCGCCAGGGTTGGTGGGAGGCCTTCCCCGGTTTGGCCAGAAATCTCAGCAGGTTGGCGGGATATCTCGCCATGTTTGCCTGGAAATCTCACCAGGTTTGGCGGGAAACCTCACCGGGTTGGGCGGGAGATCTCACGGGTTGGGCGGGAGATCTCACCTGATTTGGACCGAGTCTGGTGAGATTTCCATAAGATCTGGCGAGATTTCCCTGAGATCTCGCAAGAGCCGGGCTGTCACCTCAGGAGATTGATCTCCAAATCACCTGAGGTCCGGGGAAGGCAAGAGGTATAGATTCTTTCCACATTTCCGCGGTGTTGTGTGGCTAGCGCACTGAGCTTTAAGGTTTGGAGAGCCAGGGAAAGCCCCCAGGGGCCTGCCTCCGTTCTCACCGTCCTGCAGTGGGCCCTTTGGCTTCTGGTTTCCCCTCCTGCTCTCCTGTGCCGGTCACCTCGCCGTGAGTGTGAAGGAGCTTTCCCCTGGCCCATTCATCCCGAATCCAAGCTCCTTTCTTACCTGCTTTAGAGCCAGGATGCTGAAACAACAGGGATTGAGGGAGACACCCTGTGTGTCTTCTTGAAGGGCATGCCTGGGACCAATGAGGAAAGTTGACTGCTGCCCAACCCCTCCGTGTGGGTTCCCTACGGACACTGGGAGCACAGCAATCCCTGCTACGTACGGGTTACAAGATCCGCCCAGGGGCCAGCAAGTTTGCCCCACGGGCGAACGGTTTTTGGCCCTGGATCTCACTAAATGCGCCGTGATCTCCACAGATTTCAGTGAGACGTCCCAAGATTTTCCCCAAGATCAGGTGATCTCTGGCTAAAGAAGAGGTGTCTCTTCTGAGTCTTTTTCTGGCTGGTTGTGCGCTTAAGAGAGTCATCCTGAACGTTATCAATGTGTGCCACCTTCTCGTGCCTGGGGTGGCGCATTGCTTTTCCCTCCTGTTCCTGCCTTTCTCACTCCGTCCTTCGGGTTGAGTGTGAAAAACGCTTCAGCAGGCCTGCTCCTTCTGTTTTCAGGGCTCCCTTATTACCCCCACGTCAAAGATGTTGCGATTCCAGGGATTGACGTGGGAGACCAATTGTTGACTCCCTCCTGTTGTGCCTGGGAGTATTTCGACCACTGGAGCTATTGGACGTTGTGCACACTTCTGGAATGTGCCATCCCTAAGCACCTAAGTGGCTCAAAGCAGTCTGTGCTGGGGAGGGCCATTTCCCCACACCACCGCCCCCAGAGCCTGGGTGATTGGTCACAGATGCATCAAGTTTTGGCCACAGAAGACAAGAGCTGAGCCTGACATATCAGAAGATTTGGGTGAGATCTCGCGAGGCCGGGCTCGCTATCTCCGAGGTGTGGATGAGTTCTTCCCGGGTCTGGAGAGAAACCTCATGAGCTGAGGAGGAGATAGCGGGATGTATGGCTAGAAGTCTCCGGACGTGTGGGTGAGATCTCACGTGATTTGGACGGATCTGGTGAAATTTCCGTGAGAACTGGCTCGATATGGGTGAGATCTAAAAGCTTGGCTTGGCGTCACATGAGATTTCCCTGCCAAATCACGGAGGTACGGTGAAGGAAAGAGGTCTATTTTCTTTCATGTCGAGGGCCTTCTGAGGCTACTGCAGGGAGCATTAAGGTATTGAGAGCTGGGAAGAGCCCCCACGGGGGCTGCCTCTCTGCTCACCATCCTGCAATGGGGACCGTTGTTCCTTCTTTCCCCCTCCACTCTCCTGCTTCTCACACGTCTGGATGAGTGTGAGTCAGCATCCGCCTGGCCCACGTACCGGCCCTTCTTAACTGCTTTAGAGCCAGGATGCTGAAACAACGGGGATTTCGGTGTGAGGCACTTTGTGTCTTTCCAAGGGCCATGTCTGTGACAAATGAGGAAAGTGGAATTCTCGCCACCACTTCCATGCTGTGCCTTTCTGAAGGGCATTCCTGGGACGACTTAGGAAAACAGGAATCTGCCCGACACTTCCATCCGTATCAATCGCTTCCGTGAAGAAGCGTGCACCTGGCCCGTCAGTGGTTCCGATGCCTTGGAGCCAGGATGCTGAAACACCAGGGATTGAGGGGTGAGAAACTTTGTGTCTCTCTCAAGGCATTCCTGGGCCCAATTAGGAAAGGACAATTCTGCCCAGCGCTTCCATGTGGACAAATCCCTTGGAGGAATAAGCATCCAGCTGGCCCACCGATGGTTTAGATGCCAAAGGGCCGGGATGCTGACCAACATGGTTTGAGGTGGGAGACACACTGTGCCTTTCTCAAGGGCTGCCTGTGAACCATTAGGAAAGGAGAATTCCGCCCAACCCTTCCATGTGTATTCACTGTTTCCATTAGGAACACCAGCCAGCCCTGCTCCAGAGGGCCTAAACGATCCAGCCAAGGGCCAGGGAGTTTGCCACAGGTGCGAAGGATTTTCGGGCCTACGTCTCCAGAAATGGGCCGAGATCTCACGAGATTTGTATGAGATCTCACCGGATTTTCCCCAAGATCATCTGATGTCTCGCTAAAGGAGAGGTATCGTTTCTTTTTCTTTTTCTGGGTGGTTTCGCCCTGAACAGGATCAGCCTTCATGTTTTGGGTGCGTGCTCACTTTTGGTGCTTAGGATGGCAAATCGCTTCCTCCTTCTCCTCCTGCTTTCCTCATTCCGTCCCTCGAGTTTCGTGTGCAGAGGTATTCACCAGGCCCGTTCATTCCGAATGCAGTCCTCCCTTATTCCCCAGTCCTCCCGCAGGACGTTGCGATACCAGGGATTTAGGTGGGAGACAGCTTCTTTCTTCCCTCACGTGGTGCCTGGGAGCAATTCTCAAAGCGCAGGTATTAGCAGTTCGGCCCCCATCTGGCCTAGGCCTTCCCTAACTGCCTAAGGGGTGCAAAGCCGGCTCTGCTGGCGAGTTCTAGTTCTCCACCCTCCCCCATCTTGTGACTGGGGGATTGGTGACAGACGCATCTGCGGTTGGCCTTAGATATCAGTGGCAGGGCCACAGATCCCACGAGGTCTGGCTGGCCATCCCAGGACGTTTGGCGGCAAAGCAAACGAGGTCTGGCTGGCAATCTCACGAGGTGGGGTTGGAAATCTCACGACGTTCGGCTGGAAATCCCAGGAGGTCGGGCTAGAAAGCTCACGAGGGTGGCCGGGAAACGCGCGACGTATGGCCGGCAAACTCACGAGGTTTGGTGGGAAAACTCATGCGCTTGGGCGGGGAACCTCACGAGGTTTGGCCGGGAAACTCACGGGGTTTGGCCGGGAAACTCACGCGGGTCGGCGGCAATTCTCAAGAGGGTTGTCGGGAAACGTCACAAGGGTTTTCGGGACATCTCCCGCGGTTTGGAGGGACGTCTCCCGCGGTTTGGAGGGATAGCACCCCAGGTTTCCTGGCGTATCGGACGAGGCCCAGCGGGGTACCTCACGATGTTTGGCGAGATCTCTCCCCAGGTTTGGGGGCTATCTCGCCAGGGTTGGTGGGAGGCCTTCCCCGGTTTGGCCAGAAATCTCAGCAGGTTGGCGGGATATCTCGCCATGTTTGCCTGGAAATCTCACCAGGTTTGGCGGGAAACCTCACCGGGTTGGGCGGGAGATCTCACGGGTTGGGCGGGAGATCTCACCTGATTTGGACCGAGTCTGGTGAGATTTCCATAAGATCTGGCGAGATTTCCCTGAGATCTCGCAAGAGCCGGGCTGTCACCTCAGGAGATTGATCTCCAAATCACCTGAGGTCCGGGGAAGGCAAGAGGTATAGATTCTTTCCACATTTCCGCGGTGTTGTGTGGCTAGCGCACTGAGCTTTAAGGTTTGGAGAGCCAGGGAAAGCCCCCAGGGGCCTGCCTCCGTTCTCACCGTCCTGCAGTGGGCCCTTTGGCTTCTGGTTTCCCCTCCTGCTCTCCTGTGCCGGTCACCTCGCCGTGAGTGTGAAGGAGCTTTCCCCTGGCCCATTCATCCCGAATCCAAGCTCCTTTCTTACCTGCTTTAGAGCCAGGATGCTGAAACAACAGGGATTGAGGGAGACACCCTGTGTGTCTTCTTGAAGGGCATGCCTGGGACCAATGAGGAAAGTTGACTGCTGCCCAACCCCTCCGTGTGGGTTCCCTACGGACACTGGGAGCACAGCAATCCCTGCTACGTACGGGTTACAAGATCCGCCCAGGGGCCAGCAAGTTTGCCCCACGGGCGAACGGTTTTTGGCCCTGGATCTCACTAAATGCGCCGTGATCTCCACAGATTTCAGTGAGACGTCCCAAGATTTTCCCCAAGATCAGGTGATCTCTGGCTAAAGAAGAGGTGTCTCTTCTGAGTCTTTTTCTGGCTGGTTGTGCGCTTAAGAGAGTCATCCTGAACGTTATCAATGTGTGCCACCTTCTCGTGCCTGGGGTGGCGCATTGCTTTTCCCTCCTGTTCCTGCCTTTCTCACTCCGTCCTTCGGGTTGAGTGTGAAAAACGCTTCAGCAGGCCTGCTCCTTCTGTTTTCAGGGCTCCCTTATTACCCCCACGTCAAAGATGTTGCGATTCCAGGGATTGACGTGGGAGACCAATTGTTGACTCCCTCCTGTTGTGCCTGGGAGTATTTCGACCACTGGAGCTATTGGACGTTGTGCACACTTCTGGAATGTGCCATCCCTAAGCACCTAAGTGGCTCAAAGCAGTCTGTGCTGGGGAGGGCCATTTCCCCACACCACCGCCCCCAGAGCCTGGGTGATTGGTCACAGATGCATCAAGTTTTGGCCACAGAAGACAAGAGCTGAGCCTGACATATCAGAAGATTTGGGTGAGATCTCGCGAGGCCGGGCTCGCTATCTCCGAGGTGTGGATGAGTTCTTCCCGGGTCTGGAGAGAAACCTCATGAGCTGAGGAGGAGATAGCGGGATGTATGGCTAGAAGTCTCCGGACGTGTGGGTGAGATCTCACGTGATTTGGACGGATCTGGTGAAATTTCCGTGAGAACTGGCTCGATATGGGTGAGATCTAAAAGCTTGGCTTGGCGTCACATGAGATTTCCCTGCCAAATCACGGAGGTACGGTGAAGGAAAGAGGTCTATTTTCTTTCATGTCGAGGGCCTTCTGAGGCTACTGCAGGGAGCATTAAGGTATTGAGAGCTGGGAAGAGCCCCCACGGGGGCTGCCTCTCTGCTCACCATCCTGCAATGGGGACCGTTGTTCCTTCTTTCCCCCTCCACTCTCCTGCTTCTCACACGTCTGGATGAGTGTGAGTCAGCATCCGCCTGGCCCACGTACCGGCCCTTCTTAACTGCTTTAGAGCCAGGATGCTGAAACAACGGGGATTTCGGTGTGAGGCACTTTGTGTCTTTCCAAGGGCCATGTCTGTGACAAATGAGGAAAGTGGAATTCTCGCCACCACTTCCATGCTGTGCCTTTCTGAAGGGCATTCCTGGGACGACTTAGGAAAACAGGAATCTGCCCGACACTTCCATCCGTATCAATCGCTTCCGTGAAGAAGCGTGCACCTGGCCCGTCAGTGGTTCCGATGCCTTGGAGCCAGGATGCTGAAACACCAGGGATTGAGGGGTGAGAAACTTTGTGTCTCTCTCAAGGCATTCCTGGGCCCAATTAGGAAAGGACAATTCTGCCCAGCGCTTCCATGTGGACAAATCCCTTGGAGGAATAAGCATCCAGCTGGCCCACCGATGGTTTAGATGCCAAAGGGCCGGGATGCTGACCAACATGGTTTGAGGTGGGAGACACACTGTGCCTTTCTCAAGGGCTGCCTGTGAACCATTAGGAAAGGAGAATTCCGCCCAACCCTTCCATGTGTATTCACTGTTTCCATTAGGAACACCAGCCAGCCCTGCTCCAGAGGGCCTAAACGATCCAGCCAAGGGCCAGGGAGTTTGCCACAGGTGCGAAGGATTTTCGGGCCTACGTCTCCAGAAATGGGCCGAGATCTCACGAGATTTGTATGAGATCTCACCGGATTTTCCCCAAGATCATCTGATGTCTCGCTAAAGGAGAGGTATCGTTTCTTTTTCTTTTTCTGGGTGGTTTCGCCCTGAACAGGATCAGCCTTCATGTTTTGGGTGCGTGCTCACTTTTGGTGCTTAGGATGGCAAATCGCTTCCTCCTTCTCCTCCTGCTTTCCTCATTCCGTCCCTCGAGTTTCGTGTGCAGAGGTATTCACCAGGCCCGTTCATTCCGAATGCAGTCCTCCCTTATTCCCCAGTCCTCCCGCAGGACGTTGCGATACCAGGGATTTAGGTGGGAGACAGCTTCTTTCTTCCCTCACGTGGTGCCTGGGAGCAATTCTCAAAGCGCAGGTATTAGCAGTTCGGCCCCCATCTGGCCTAGGCCTTCCCTAACTGCCTAAGGGGTGCAAAGCCGGCTCTGCTGGCGAGTTCTAGTTCTCCACCCTCCCCCATCTTGTGACTGGGGGATTGGTGACAGACGCATCTGCGGTTGGCCTTAGATATCAGTGGCAGGGCCACAGATCCCACGAGGTCTGGCTGGCCATCCCAGGACGTTTGGCGGCAAAGCAAACGAGGTCTGGCTGGCAATCTCACGAGGTGGGGTTGGAAATCTCACGACGTTCGGCTGGAAATCCCAGGAGGTCGGGCTAGAAAGCTCACGAGGGTGGCCGGGAAACGCGCGACGTATGGCCGGCAAACTCACGAGGTTTGGTGGGAAAACTCATGCGCTTGGGCGGGGAACCTCACGAGGTTTGGCCGGGAAACTCACGGGGTTTGGCCGGGAAACTCACGCGGGTCGGCGGCAATTCTCAAGAGGGTTGTCGGGAAACGTCACAAGGGTTTTCGGGACATCTCCCGCGGTTTGGAGGGACGTCTCCCGCGGTTTGGAGGGATAGCACCCCAGGTTTCCTGGCGTATCGGACGAGGCCCAGCGGGGTACCTCACGATGTTTGGCGAGATCTCTCCCCAGGTTTGGGGGCTATCTCGCCAGGGTTGGTGGGAGGCCTTCCCCGGTTTGGCCAGAAATCTCAGCAGGTTGGCGGGATATCTCGCCATGTTTGCCTGGAAATCTCACCAGGTTTGGCGGGAAACCTCACCGGGTTGGGCGGGAGATCTCACGGGTTGGGCGGGAGATCTCACCTGATTTGGACCGAGTCTGGTGAGATTTCCATAAGATCTGGCGAGATTTCCCTGAGATCTCGCAAGAGCCGGGCTGTCACCTCAGGAGATTGATCTCCAAATCACCTGAGGTCCGGGGAAGGCAAGAGGTATAGATTCTTTCCACATTTCCGCGGTGTTGTGTGGCTAGCGCACTGAGCTTTAAGGTTTGGAGAGCCAGGGAAAGCCCCCAGGGGCCTGCCTCCGTTCTCACCGTCCTGCAGTGGGCCCTTTGGCTTCTGGTTTCCCCTCCTGCTCTCCTGTGCCGGTCACCTCGCCGTGAGTGTGAAGGAGCTTTCCCCTGGCCCATTCATCCCGAATCCAAGCTCCTTTCTTACCTGCTTTAGAGCCAGGATGCTGAAACAACAGGGATTGAGGGAGACACCCTGTGTGTCTTCTTGAAGGGCATGCCTGGGACCAATGAGGAAAGTTGACTGCTGCCCAACCCCTCCGTGTGGGTTCCCTACGGACACTGGGAGCACAGCAATCCCTGCTACGTACGGGTTACAAGATCCGCCCAGGGGCCAGCAAGTTTGCCCCACGGGCGAACGGTTTTTGGCCCTGGATCTCACTAAATGCGCCGTGATCTCCACAGATTTCAGTGAGACGTCCCAAGATTTTCCCCAAGATCAGGTGATCTCTGGCTAAAGAAGAGGTGTCTCTTCTGAGTCTTTTTCTGGCTGGTTGTGCGCTTAAGAGAGTCATCCTGAACGTTATCAATGTGTGCCACCTTCTCGTGCCTGGGGTGGCGCATTGCTTTTCCCTCCTGTTCCTGCCTTTCTCACTCCGTCCTTCGGGTTGAGTGTGAAAAACGCTTCAGCAGGCCTGCTCCTTCTGTTTTCAGGGCTCCCTTATTACCCCCACGTCAAAGATGTTGCGATTCCAGGGATTGACGTGGGAGACCAATTGTTGACTCCCTCCTGTTGTGCCTGGGAGTATTTCGACCACTGGAGCTATTGGACGTTGTGCACACTTCTGGAATGTGCCATCCCTAAGCACCTAAGTGGCTCAAAGCAGTCTGTGCTGGGGAGGGCCATTTCCCCACACCACCGCCCCCAGAGCCTGGGTGATTGGTCACAGATGCATCAAGTTTTGGCCACAGAAGACAAGAGCTGAGCCTGACATATCAGAAGATTTGGGTGAGATCTCGCGAGGCCGGGCTCGCTATCTCCGAGGTGTGGATGAGTTCTTCCCGGGTCTGGAGAGAAACCTCATGAGCTGAGGAGGAGATAGCGGGATGTATGGCTAGAAGTCTCCGGACGTGTGGGTGAGATCTCACGTGATTTGGACGGATCTGGTGAAATTTCCGTGAGAACTGGCTCGATATGGGTGAGATCTAAAAGCTTGGCTTGGCGTCACATGAGATTTCCCTGCCAAATCACGGAGGTACGGTGAAGGAAAGAGGTCTATTTTCTTTCATGTCGAGGGCCTTCTGAGGCTACTGCAGGGAGCATTAAGGTATTGAGAGCTGGGAAGAGCCCCCACGGGGGCTGCCTCTCTGCTCACCATCCTGCAATGGGGACCGTTGTTCCTTCTTTCCCCCTCCACTCTCCTGCTTCTCACACGTCTGGATGAGTGTGAGTCAGCATCCGCCTGGCCCACGTACCGGCCCTTCTTAACTGCTTTAGAGCCAGGATGCTGAAACAACGGGGATTTCGGTGTGAGGCACTTTGTGTCTTTCCAAGGGCCATGTCTGTGACAAATGAGGAAAGTGGAATTCTCGCCACCACTTCCATGCTGTGCCTTTCTGAAGGGCATTCCTGGGACGACTTAGGAAAACAGGAATCTGCCCGACACTTCCATCCGTATCAATCGCTTCCGTGAAGAAGCGTGCACCTGGCCCGTCAGTGGTTCCGATGCCTTGGAGCCAGGATGCTGAAACACCAGGGATTGAGGGGTGAGAAACTTTGTGTCTCTCTCAAGGCATTCCTGGGCCCAATTAGGAAAGGACAATTCTGCCCAGCGCTTCCATGTGGACAAATCCCTTGGAGGAATAAGCATCCAGCTGGCCCACCGATGGTTTAGATGCCAAAGGGCCGGGATGCTGACCAACATGGTTTGAGGTGGGAGACACACTGTGCCTTTCTCAAGGGCTGCCTGTGAACCATTAGGAAAGGAGAATTCCGCCCAACCCTTCCATGTGTATTCACTGTTTCCATTAGGAACACCAGCCAGCCCTGCTCCAGAGGGCCTAAACGATCCAGCCAAGGGCCAGGGAGTTTGCCACAGGTGCGAAGGATTTTCGGGCCTACGTCTCCAGAAATGGGCCGAGATCTCACGAGATTTGTATGAGATCTCACCGGATTTTCCCCAAGATCATCTGATGTCTCGCTAAAGGAGAGGTATCGTTTCTTTTTCTTTTTCTGGGTGGTTTCGCCCTGAACAGGATCAGCCTTCATGTTTTGGGTGCGTGCTCACTTTTGGTGCTTAGGATGGCAAATCGCTTCCTCCTTCTCCTCCTGCTTTCCTCATTCCGTCCCTCGAGTTTCGTGTGCAGAGGTATTCACCAGGCCCGTTCATTCCGAATGCAGTCCTCCCTTATTCCCCAGTCCTCCCGCAGGACGTTGCGATACCAGGGATTTAGGTGGGAGACAGCTTCTTTCTTCCCTCACGTGGTGCCTGGGAGCAATTCTCAAAGCGCAGGTATTAGCAGTTCGGCCCCCATCTGGCCTAGGCCTTCCCTAACTGCCTAAGGGGTGCAAAGCCGGCTCTGCTGGCGAGTTCTAGTTCTCCACCCTCCCCCATCTTGTGACTGGGGGATTGGTGACAGACGCATCTGCGGTTGGCCTTAGATATCAGTGGCAGGGCCACAGATCCCACGAGGTCTGGCTGGCCATCCCAGGACGTTTGGCGGCAAAGCAAACGAGGTCTGGCTGGCAATCTCACGAGGTGGGGTTGGAAATCTCACGACGTTCGGCTGGAAATCCCAGGAGGTCGGGCTAGAAAGCTCACGAGGGTGGCCGGGAAACGCGCGACGTATGGCCGGCAAACTCACGAGGTTTGGTGGGAAAACTCATGCGCTTGGGCGGGGAACCTCACGAGGTTTGGCCGGGAAACTCACGGGGTTTGGCCGGGAAACTCACGCGGGTCGGCGGCAATTCTCAAGAGGGTTGTCGGGAAACGTCACAAGGGTTTTCGGGACATCTCCCGCGGTTTGGAGGGACGTCTCCCGCGGTTTGGAGGGATAGCACCCCAGGTTTCCTGGCGTATCGGACGAGGCCCAGCGGGGTACCTCACGATGTTTGGCGAGATCTCTCCCCAGGTTTGGGGGCTATCTCGCCAGGGTTGGTGGGAGGCCTTCCCCGGTTTGGCCAGAAATCTCAGCAGGTTGGCGGGATATCTCGCCATGTTTGCCTGGAAATCTCACCAGGTTTGGCGGGAAACCTCACCGGGTTGGGCGGGAGATCTCACGGGTTGGGCGGGAGATCTCACCTGATTTGGACCGAGTCTGGTGAGATTTCCATAAGATCTGGCGAGATTTCCCTGAGATCTCGCAAGAGCCGGGCTGTCACCTCAGGAGATTGATCTCCAAATCACCTGAGGTCCGGGGAAGGCAAGAGGTATAGATTCTTTCCACATTTCCGCGGTGTTGTGTGGCTAGCGCACTGAGCTTTAAGGTTTGGAGAGCCAGGGAAAGCCCCCAGGGGCCTGCCTCCGTTCTCACCGTCCTGCAGTGGGCCCTTTGGCTTCTGGTTTCCCCTCCTGCTCTCCTGTGCCGGTCACCTCGCCGTGAGTGTGAAGGAGCTTTCCCCTGGCCCCTTCATCCCGAATCCAAGCTCCTTTCTTACCTGCTTTAGAGCCAGGATGCTGAAACAACAGGGATTGAGGGAGACACCCTGTGTGTCTTCTTGAAGGGCATGCCTGGGACCAATGAGGAAAGTTGACTGCTGCCCAACCCCTCCGTGTGGGTTCCCTACGGACACTGGGAGCACAGCAATCCCTGCTACGTACGGGTTACAAGATCCGCCCAGGGGCCAGCAAGTTTGCCCCACGGGCGAACGGTTTTTGGCCCTGGATCTCACTAAATGCGCCGTGATCTCCACAGATTTCAGTGAGACGTCCCAAGATTTTCCCCAAGATCAGGTGATCTCTGGCTAAAGAAGAGGTGTCTCTTCTGAGTCTTTTTCTGGCTGGTTGTGCGCTTAAGAGAGTCATCCTGAACGTTATCAATGTGTGCCACCTTCTCGTGCCTGGGGTGGCGCATTGCTTTTCCCTCCTGTTCCTGCCTTTCTCACTCCGTCCTTCGGGTTGAGTGTGAAAAACGCTTCAGCAGGCCTGCTCCTTCTGTTTTCAGGGCTCCCTTATTACCCCCACGTCAAAGATGTTGCGATTCCAGGGATTGACGTGGGAGACCAATTGTTGACTCCCTCCTGTTGTGCCTGGGAGTATTTCGACCACTGGAGCTATTGGACGTTGTGCACACTTCTGGAATGTGCCATCCCTAAGCACCTAAGTGGCTCAAAGCAGTCTGTGCTGGGGAGGGCCATTTCCCCACACCACCGCCCCCAGAGCCTGGGTGATTGGTCACAGATGCATCAAGTTTTGGCCACAGAAGACAAGAGCTGAGCCTGACATATCAGAAGATTTGGGTGAGATCTCGCGAGGCCGGGCTCGCTATCTCCGAGGTGTGGATGAGTTCTTCCCGGGTCTGGAGAGAAACCTCATGAGCTGAGGAGGAGATAGCGGGATGTATGGCTAGAAGTCTCCGGACGTGTGGGTGAGATCTCACGTGATTTGGACGGATCTGGTGAAATTTCCGTGAGAACTGGCTCGATATGGGTGAGATCTAAAAGCTTGGCTTGGCGTCACATGAGATTTCCCTGCCAAATCACGGAGGTACGGTGAAGGAAAGAGGTCTATTTTCTTTCATGTCGAGGGCCTTCTGAGGCTACTGCAGGGAGCATTAAGGTATTGAGAGCTGGGAAGAGCCCCCACGGGGGCTGCCTCTCTGCTCACCATCCTGCAATGGGGACCGTTGTTCCTTCTTTCCCCCTCCACTCTCCTGCTTCTCACACGTCTGGATGAGTGTGAGTCAGCATCCGCCTGGCCCACGTACCGGCCCTTCTTAACTGCTTTAGAGCCAGGATGCTGAAACAACGGGGATTTCGGTGTGAGGCACTTTGTGTCTTTCCAAGGGCCATGTCTGTGACAAATGAGGAAAGTGGAATTCTCGCCACCACTTCCATGCTGTGCCTTTCTGAAGGGCATTCCTGGGACGACTTAGGAAAACAGGAATCTGCCCGACACTTCCATCCGTATCAATCGCTTCCGTGAAGAAGCGTGCACCTGGCCCGTCAGTGGTTCCGATGCCTTGGAGCCAGGATGCTGAAACACCAGGGATTGAGGGGTGAGAAACTTTGTGTCTCTCTCAAGGCATTCCTGGGCCCAATTAGGAAAGGACAATTCTGCCCAGCGCTTCCATGTGGACAAATCCCTTGGAGGAATAAGCATCCAGCTGGCCCACCGATGGTTTAGATGCCAAAGGGCCGGGATGCTGACCAACATGGTTTGAGGTGGGAGACACACTGTGCCTTTCTCAAGGGCTGCCTGTGAACCATTAGGAAAGGAGAATTCCGCCCAACCCTTCCATGTGTATTCACTGTTTCCATTAGGAACACCAGCCAGCCCTGCTCCAGAGGGCCTAAACGATCCAGCCAAGGGCCAGGGAGTTTGCCACAGGTGCGAAGGATTTTCGGGCCTACGTCTCCAGAAATGGGCCGAGATCTCACGAGATTTGTATGAGATCTCACCGGATTTTCCCCAAGATCATCTGATGTCTCGCTAAAGGAGAGGTATCGTTTCTTTTTCTTTTTCTGGGTGGTTTCGCCCTGAACAGGATCAGCCTTCATGTTTTGGGTGCGTGCTCACTTTTGGTGCTTAGGATGGCAAATCGCTTCCTCCTTCTCCTCCTGCTTTCCTCATTCCGTCCCTCGAGTTTCGTGTGCAGAGGTATTCACCAGGCCCGTTCATTCCGAATGCAGTCCTCCCTTATTCCCCAGTCCTCCCGCAGGACGTTGCGATACCAGGGATTTAGGTGGGAGACAGCTTCTTTCTTCCCTCACGTGGTGCCTGGGAGCAATTCTCAAAGCGCAGGTATTAGCAGTTCGGCCCCCATCTGGCCTAGGCCTTCCCTAACTGCCTAAGGGGTGCAAAGCCGGCTCTGCTGGCGAGTTCTAGTTCTCCACCCTCCCCCATCTTGTGACTGGGGGATTGGTGACAGACGCATCTGCGGTTGGCCTTAGATATCAGTGGCAGGGCCACAGATCCCACGAGGTCTGGCTGGCCATCCCAGGACGTTTGGCGGCAAAGCAAACGAGGTCTGGCTGGCAATCTCACGAGGTGGGGTTGGAAATCTCACGACGTTCGGCTGGAAATCCCAGGAGGTCGGGCTAGAAAGCTCACGAGGGTGGCCGGGAAACGCGCGACGTATGGCCGGCAAACTCACGAGGTTTGGTGGGAAAACTCATGCGCTTGGGCGGGGAACCTCACGAGGTTTGGCCGGGAAACTCACGGGGTTTGGCCGGGAAACTCACGCGGGTCGGCGGCAATTCTCAAGAGGGTTGTCGGGAAACGTCACAAGGGTTTTCGGGACATCTCCCGCGGTTTGGAGGGACGTCTCCCGCGGTTTGGAGGGATAGCACCCCAGGTTTCCTGGCGTATCGGACGAGGCCCAGCGGGGTACCTCACGATGTTTGGCGAGATCTCTCCCCAGGTTTGGGGGCTATCTCGCCAGGGTTGGTGGGAGGCCTTCCCCGGTTTGGCCAGAAATCTCAGCAGGTTGGCGGGATATCTCGCCATGTTTGCCTGGAAATCTCACCAGGTTTGGCGGGAAACCTCACCGGGTTGGGCGGGAGATCTCACGGGTTGGGCGGGAGATCTCACCTGATTTGGACCGAGTCTGGTGAGATTTCCATAAGATCTGGCGAGATTTCCCTGAGATCTCGCAAGAGCCGGGCTGTCACCTCAGGAGATTGATCTCCAAATCACCTGAGGTCCGGGGAAGGCAAGAGGTATAGATTCTTTCCACATTTCCGCGGTGTTGTGTGGCTAGCGCACTGAGCTTTAAGGTTTGGAGAGCCAGGGAAAGCCCCCAGGGGCCTGCCTCCGTTCTCACCGTCCTGCAGTGGGCCCTTTGGCTTCTGGTTTCCCCTCCTGCTCTCCTGTGCCGGTCACCTCGCCGTGAGTGTGAAGGAGCTTTCCCCTGGCCCATTCATCCCGAATCCAAGCTCCTTTCTTACCTGCTTTAGAGCCAGGATGCTGAAACAACAGGGATTGAGGGAGACACCCTGTGTGTCTTCTTGAAGGGCATGCCTGGGACCAATGAGGAAAGTTGACTGCTGCCCAACCCCTCCGTGTGGGTTCCCTACGGACACTGGGAGCACAGCAATCCCTGCTACGTACGGGTTACAAGATCCGCCCAGGGGCCAGCAAGTTTGCCCCACGGGCGAACGGTTTTTGGCCCTGGATCTCACTAAATGCGCCGTGATCTCCACAGATTTCAGTGAGACGTCCCAAGATTTTCCCCAAGATCAGGTGATCTCTGGCTAAAGAAGAGGTGTCTCTTCTGAGTCTTTTTCTGGCTGGTTGTGCGCTTAAGAGAGTCATCCTGAACGTTATCAATGTGTGCCACCTTCTCGTGCCTGGGGTGGCGCATTGCTTTTCCCTCCTGTTCCTGCCTTTCTCACTCCGTCCTTCGGGTTGAGTGTGAAAAACGCTTCAGCAGGCCTGCTCCTTCTGTTTTCAGGGCTCCCTTATTACCCCCACGTCAAAGATGTTGCGATTCCAGGGATTGACGTGGGAGACCAATTGTTGACTCCCTCCTGTTGTGCCTGGGAGTATTTCGACCACTGGAGCTATTGGACGTTGTGCACACTTCTGGAATGTGCCATCCCTAAGCACCTAAGTGGCTCAAAGCAGTCTGTGCTGGGGAGGGCCATTTCCCCACACCACCGCCCCCAGAGCCTGGGTGATTGGTCACAGATGCATCAAGTTTTGGCCACAGAAGACAAGAGCTGAGCCTGACATATCAGAAGATTTGGGTGAGATCTCGCGAGGCCGGGCTCGCTATCTCCGAGGTGTGGATGAGTTCTTCCCGGGTCTGGAGAGAAACCTCATGAGCTGAGGAGGAGATAGCGGGATGTATGGCTAGAAGTCTCCGGACGTGTGGGTGAGATCTCACGTGATTTGGACGGATCTGGTGAAATTTCCGTGAGAACTGGCTCGATATGGGTGAGATCTAAAAGCTTGGCTTGGCGTCACATGAGATTTCCCTGCCAAATCACGGAGGTACGGTGAAGGAAAGAGGTCTATTTTCTTTCATGTCGAGGGCCTTCTGAGGCTACTGCAGGGAGCATTAAGGTATTGAGAGCTGGGAAGAGCCCCCACGGGGGCTGCCTCTCTGCTCACCATCCTGCAATGGGGACCGTTGTTCCTTCTTTCCCCCTCCACTCTCCTGCTTCTCACACGTCTGGATGAGTGTGAGTCAGCATCCGCCTGGCCCACGTACCGGCCCTTCTTAACTGCTTTAGAGCCAGGATGCTGAAACAACGGGGATTTCGGTGTGAGGCACTTTGTGTCTTTCCAAGGGCCATGTCTGTGACAAATGAGGAAAGTGGAATTCTCGCCACCACTTCCATGCTGTGCCTTTCTGAAGGGCATTCCTGGGACGACTTAGGAAAACAGGAATCTGCCCGACACTTCCATCCGTATCAATCGCTTCCGTGAAGAAGCGTGCACCTGGCCCGTCAGTGGTTCCGATGCCTTGGAGCCAGGATGCTGAAACACCAGGGATTGAGGGGTGAGAAACTTTGTGTCTCTCTCAAGGCATTCCTGGGCCCAATTAGGAAAGGACAATTCTGCCCAGCGCTTCCATGTGGACAAATCCCTTGGAGGAATAAGCATCCAGCTGGCCCACCGATGGTTTAGATGCCAAAGGGCCGGGATGCTGACCAACATGGTTTGAGGTGGGAGACACACTGTGCCTTTCTCAAGGGCTGCCTGTGAACCATTAGGAAAGGAGAATTCCGCCCAACCCTTCCATGTGTATTCACTGTTTCCATTAGGAACACCAGCCAGCCCTGCTCCAGAGGGCCTAAACGATCCAGCCAAGGGCCAGGGAGTTTGCCACAGGTGCGAAGGATTTTCGGGCCTACGTCTCCAGAAATGGGCCGAGATCTCACGAGATTTGTATGAGATCTCACCGGATTTTCCCCAAGATCATCTGATGTCTCGCTAAAGGAGAGGTATCGTTTCTTTTTCTTTTTCTGGGTGGTTTCGCCCTGAACAGGATCAGCCTTCATGTTTTGGGTGCGTGCTCACTTTTGGTGCTTAGGATGGCAAATCGCTTCCTCCTTCTCCTCCTGCTTTCCTCATTCCGTCCCTCGAGTTTCGTGTGCAGAGGTATTCACCAGGCCCGTTCATTCCGAATGCAGTCCTCCCTTATTCCCCAGTCCTCCCGCAGGACGTTGCGATACCAGGGATTTAGGTGGGAGACAGCTTCTTTCTTCCCTCACGTGGTGCCTGGGAGCAATTCTCAAAGCGCAGGTATTAGCAGTTCGGCCCCCATCTGGCCTAGGCCTTCCCTAACTGCCTAAGGGGTGCAAAGCCGGCTCTGCTGGCGAGTTCTAGTTCTCCACCCTCCCCCATCTTGTGACTGGGGGATTGGTGACAGACGCATCTGCGGTTGGCCTTAGATATCAGTGGCAGGGCCACAGATCCCACGAGGTCTGGCTGGCCATCCCAGGACGTTTGGCGGCAAAGCAAACGAGGTCTGGCTGGCAATCTCACGAGGTGGGGTTGGAAATCTCACGACGTTCGGCTGGAAATCCCAGGAGGTCGGGCTAGAAAGCTCACGAGGGTGGCCGGGAAACGCGCGACGTATGGCCGGCAAACTCACGAGGTTTGGTGGGAAAACTCATGCGCTTGGGCGGGGAACCTCACGAGGTTTGGCCGGGAAACTCACGGGGTTTGGCCGGGAAACTCACGCGGGTCGGCGGCAATTCTCAAGAGGGTTGTCGGGAAACGTCACAAGGGTTTTCGGGACATCTCCCGCGGTTTGGAGGGACGTCTCCCGCGGTTTGGAGGGATAGCACCCCAGGTTTCCTGGCGTATCGGACGAGGCCCAGCGGGGTACCTCACGATGTTTGGCGAGATCTCTCCCCAGGTTTGGGGGCTATCTCGCCAGGGTTGGTGGGAGGCCTTCCCCGGTTTGGCCAGAAATCTCAGCAGGTTGGCGGGATATCTCGCCATGTTTGCCTGGAAATCTCACCAGGTTTGGCGGGAAACCTCACCGGGTTGGGCGGGAGATCTCACGGGTTGGGCGGGAGATCTCACCTGATTTGGACCGAGTCTGGTGAGATTTCCATAAGATCTGGCGAGATTTCCCTGAGATCTCGCAAGAGCCGGGCTGTCACCTCAGGAGATTGATCTCCAAATCACCTGAGGTCCGGGGAAGGCAAGAGGTATAGATTCTTTCCACATTTCCGCGGTGTTGTGTGGCTAGCGCACTGAGCTTTAAGGTTTGGAGAGCCAGGGAAAGCCCCCAGGGGCCTGCCTCCGTTCTCACCGTCCTGCAGTGGGCCCTTTGGCTTCTGGTTTCCCCTCCTGCTCTCCTGTGCCGGTCACCTCGCCGTGAGTGTGAAGGAGCTTTCCCCTGGCCCATTCATCCCGAATCCAAGCTCCTTTCTTACCTGCTTTAGAGCCAGGATGCTGAAACAACAGGGATTGAGGGAGACACCCTGTGTGTCTTCTTGAAGGGCATGCCTGGGACCAATGAGGAAAGTTGACTGCTGCCCAACCCCTCCGTGTGGGTTCCCTACGGACACTGGGAGCACAGCAATCCCTGCTACGTACGGGTTACAAGATCCGCCCAGGGGCCAGCAAGTTTGCCCCACGGGCGAACGGTTTTTGGCCCTGGATCTCACTAAATGCGCCGTGATCTCCACAGATTTCAGTGAGACGTCCCAAGATTTTCCCCAAGATCAGGTGATCTCTGGCTAAAGAAGAGGTGTCTCTTCTGAGTCTTTTTCTGGCTGGTTGTGCGCTTAAGAGAGTCATCCTGAACGTTATCAATGTGTGCCACCTTCTCGTGCCTGGGGTGGCGCATTGCTTTTCCCTCCTGTTCCTGCCTTTCTCACTCCGTCCTTCGGGTTGAGTGTGAAAAACGCTTCAGCAGGCCTGCTCCTTCTGTTTTCAGGGCTCCCTTATTACCCCCACGTCAAAGATGTTGCGATTCCAGGGATTGACGTGGGAGACCAATTGTTGACTCCCTCCTGTTGTGCCTGGGAGTATTTCGACCACTGGAGCTATTGGACGTTGTGCACACTTCTGGAATGTGCCATCCCTAAGCACCTAAGTGGCTCAAAGCAGTCTGTGCTGGGGAGGGCCATTTCCCCACACCACCGCCCCCAGAGCCTGGGTGATTGGTCACAGATGCATCAAGTTTTGGCCACAGAAGACAAGAGCTGAGCCTGACATATCAGAAGATTTGGGTGAGATCTCGCGAGGCCGGGCTCGCTATCTCCGAGGTGTGGATGAGTTCTTCCCGGGTCTGGAGAGAAACCTCATGAGCTGAGGAGGAGATAGCGGGATGTATGGCTAGAAGTCTCCGGACGTGTGGGTGAGATCTCACGTGATTTGGACGGATCTGGTGAAATTTCCGTGAGAACTGGCTCGATATGGGTGAGATCTAAAAGCTTGGCTTGGCGTCACATGAGATTTCCCTGCCAAATCACGGAGGTACGGTGAAGGAAAGAGGTCTATTTTCTTTCATGTCGAGGGCCTTCTGAGGCTACTGCAGGGAGCATTAAGGTATTGAGAGCTGGGAAGAGCCCCCACGGGGGCTGCCTCTCTGCTCACCATCCTGCAATGGGGACCGTTGTTCCTTCTTTCCCCCTCCACTCTCCTGCTTCTCACACGTCTGGATGAGTGTGAGTCAGCATCCGCCTGGCCCACGTACCGGCCCTTCTTAACTGCTTTAGAGCCAGGATGCTGAAACAACGGGGATTTCGGTGTGAGGCACTTTGTGTCTTTCCAAGGGCCATGTCTGTGACAAATGAGGAAAGTGGAATTCTCGCCACCACTTCCATGCTGTGCCTTTCTGAAGGGCATTCCTGGGACGACTTAGGAAAACAGGAATCTGCCCGACACTTCCATCCGTATCAATCGCTTCCGTGAAGAAGCGTGCACCTGGCCCGTCAGTGGTTCCGATGCCTTGGAGCCAGGATGCTGAAACACCAGGGATTGAGGGGTGAGAAACTTTGTGTCTCTCTCAAGGCATTCCTGGGCCCAATTAGGAAAGGACAATTCTGCCCAGCGCTTCCATGTGGACAAATCCCTTGGAGGAATAAGCATCCAGCTGGCCCACCGATGGTTTAGATGCCAAAGGGCCGGGATGCTGACCAACATGGTTTGAGGTGGGAGACACACTGTGCCTTTCTCAAGGGCTGCCTGTGAACCATTAGGAAAGGAGAATTCCGCCCAACCCTTCCATGTGTATTCACTGTTTCCATTAGGAACACCAGCCAGCCCTGCTCCAGAGGGCCTAAACGATCCAGCCAAGGGCCAGGGAGTTTGCCACAGGTGCGAAGGATTTTCGGGCCTACGTCTCCAGAAATGGGCCGAGATCTCACGAGATTTGTATGAGATCTCACCGGATTTTCCCCAAGATCATCTGATGTCTCGCTAAAGGAGAGGTATCGTTTCTTTTTCTTTTTCTGGGTGGTTTCGCCCTGAACAGGATCAGCCTTCATGTTTTGGGTGCGTGCTCACTTTTGGTGCTTAGGATGGCAAATCGCTTCCTCCTTCTCCTCCTGCTTTCCTCATTCCGTCCCTCGAGTTTCGTGTGCAGAGGTATTCACCAGGCCCGTTCATTCCGAATGCAGTCCTCCCTTATTCCCCAGTCCTCCCGCAGGACGTTGCGATACCAGGGATTTAGGTGGGAGACAGCTTCTTTCTTCCCTCACGTGGTGCCTGGGAGCAATTCTCAAAGCGCAGGTATTAGCAGTTCGGCCCCCATCTGGCCTAGGCCTTCCCTAACTGCCTAAGGGGTGCAAAGCCGGCTCTGCTGGCGAGTTCTAGTTCTCCACCCTCCCCCATCTTGTGACTGGGGGATTGGTGACAGACGCATCTGCGGTTGGCCTTAGATATCAGTGGCAGGGCCACAGATCCCACGAGGTCTGGCTGGCCATCCCAGGACGTTTGGCGGCAAAGCAAACGAGGTCTGGCTGGCAATCTCACGAGGTGGGGTTGGAAATCTCACGACGTTCGGCTGGAAATCCCAGGAGGTCGGGCTAGAAAGCTCACGAGGGTGGCCGGGAAACGCGCGACGTATGGCCGGCAAACTCACGAGGTTTGGTGGGAAAACTCATGCGCTTGGGCGGGGAACCTCACGAGGTTTGGCCGGGAAACTCACGGGGTTTGGCCGGGAAACTCACGCGGGTCGGCGGCAATTCTCAAGAGGGTTGTCGGGAAACGTCACAAGGGTTTTCGGGACATCTCCCGCGGTTTGGAGGGACGTCTCCCGCGGTTTGGAGGGATAGCACCCCAGGTTTCCTGGCGTATCGGACGAGGCCCAGCGGGGTACCTCACGATGTTTGGCGAGATCTCTCCCCAGGTTTGGGGGCTATCTCGCCAGGGTTGGTGGGAGGCCTTCCCCGGTTTGGCCAGAAATCTCAGCAGGTTGGCGGGATATCTCGCCATGTTTGCCTGGAAATCTCACCAGGTTTGGCGGGAAACCTCACCGGGTTGGGCGGGAGATCTCACGGGTTGGGCGGGAGATCTCACCTGATTTGGACCGAGTCTGGTGAGATTTCCATAAGATCTGGCGAGATTTCCCTGAGATCTCGCAAGAGCCGGGCTGTCACCTCAGGAGATTGATCTCCAAATCACCTGAGGTCCGGGGAAGGCAAGAGGTATAGATTCTTTCCACATTTCCGCGGTGTTGTGTGGCTAGCGCACTGAGCTTTAAGGTTTGGAGAGCCAGGGAAAGCCCCCAGGGGCCTGCCTCCGTTCTCACCGTCCTGCAGTGGGCCCTTTGGCTTCTGGTTTCCCCTCCTGCTCTCCTGTGCCGGTCACCTCGCCGTGAGTGTGAAGGAGCTTTCCCCTGGCCCATTCATCCCGAATCCAAGCTCCTTTCTTACCTGCTTTAGAGCCAGGATGCTGAAACAACAGGGATTGAGGGAGACACCCTGTGTGTCTTCTTGAAGGGCATGCCTGGGACCAATGAGGAAAGTTGACTGCTGCCCAACCCCTCCGTGTGGGTTCCCTACGGACACTGGGAGCACAGCAATCCCTGCTACGTACGGGTTACAAGATCCGCCCAGGGGCCAGCAAGTTTGCCCCACGGGCGAACGGTTTTTGGCCCTGGATCTCACTAAATGCGCCGTGATCTCCACAGATTTCAGTGAGACGTCCCAAGATTTTCCCCAAGATCAGGTGATCTCTGGCTAAAGAAGAGGTGTCTCTTCTGAGTCTTTTTCTGGCTGGTTGTGCGCTTAAGAGAGTCATCCTGAACGTTATCAATGTGTGCCACCTTCTCGTGCCTGGGGTGGCGCATTGCTTTTCCCTCCTGTTCCTGCCTTTCTCACTCCGTCCTTCGGGTTGAGTGTGAAAAACGCTTCAGCAGGCCTGCTCCTTCTGTTTTCAGGGCTCCCTTATTACCCCCACGTCAAAGATGTTGCGATTCCAGGGATTGACGTGGGAGACCAATTGTTGACTCCCTCCTGTTGTGCCTGGGAGTATTTCGACCACTGGAGCTATTGGACGTTGTGCACACTTCTGGAATGTGCCATCCCTAAGCACCTAAGTGGCTCAAAGCAGTCTGTGCTGGGGAGGGCCATTTCCCCACACCACCGCCCCCAGAGCCTGGGTGATTGGTCACAGATGCATCAAGTTTTGGCCACAGAAGACAAGAGCTGAGCCTGACATATCAGAAGATTTGGGTGAGATCTCGCGAGGCCGGGCTCGCTATCTCCGAGGTGTGGATGAGTTCTTCCCGGGTCTGGAGAGAAACCTCATGAGCTGAGGAGGAGATAGCGGGATGTATGGCTAGAAGTCTCCGGACGTGTGGGTGAGATCTCACGTGATTTGGACGGATCTGGTGAAATTTCCGTGAGAACTGGCTCGATATGGGTGAGATCTAAAAGCTTGGCTTGGCGTCACATGAGATTTCCCTGCCAAATCACGGAGGTACGGTGAAGGAAAGAGGTCTATTTTCTTTCATGTCGAGGGCCTTCTGAGGCTACTGCAGGGAGCATTAAGGTATTGAGAGCTGGGAAGAGCCCCCACGGGGGCTGCCTCTCTGCTCACCATCCTGCAATGGGGACCGTTGTTCCTTCTTTCCCCCTCCACTCTCCTGCTTCTCACACGTCTGGATGAGTGTGAGTCAGCATCCGCCTGGCCCACGTACCGGCCCTTCTTAACTGCTTTAGAGCCAGGATGCTGAAACAACGGGGATTTCGGTGTGAGGCACTTTGTGTCTTTCCAAGGGCCATGTCTGTGACAAATGAGGAAAGTGGAATTCTCGCCACCACTTCCATGCTGTGCCTTTCTGAAGGGCATTCCTGGGACGACTTAGGAAAACAGGAATCTGCCCGACACTTCCATCCGTATCAATCGCTTCCGTGAAGAAGCGTGCACCTGGCCCGTCAGTGGTTCCGATGCCTTGGAGCCAGGATGCTGAAACACCAGGGATTGAGGGGTGAGAAACTTTGTGTCTCTCTCAAGGCATTCCTGGGCCCAATTAGGAAAGGACAATTCTGCCCAGCGCTTCCATGTGGACAAATCCCTTGGAGGAATAAGCATCCAGCTGGCCCACCGATGGTTTAGATGCCAAAGGGCCGGGATGCTGACCAACATGGTTTGAGGTGGGAGACACACTGTGCCTTTCTCAAGGGCTGCCTGTGAACCATTAGGAAAGGAGAATTCCGCCCAACCCTTCCATGTGTATTCACTGTTTCCATTAGGAACACCAGCCAGCCCTGCTCCAGAGGGCCTAAACGATCCAGCCAAGGGCCAGGGAGTTTGCCACAGGTGCGAAGGATTTTCGGGCCTACGTCTCCAGAAATGGGCCGAGATCTCACGAGATTTGTATGAGATCTCACCGGATTTTCCCCAAGATCATCTGATGTCTCGCTAAAGGAGAGGTATCGTTTCTTTTTCTTTTTCTGGGTGGTTTCGCCCTGAACAGGATCAGCCTTCATGTTTTGGGTGCGTGCTCACTTTTGGTGCTTAGGATGGCAAATCGCTTCCTCCTTCTCCTCCTGCTTTCCTCATTCCGTCCCTCGAGTTTCGTGTGCAGAGGTATTCACCAGGCCCGTTCATTCCGAATGCAGTCCTCCCTTATTCCCCAGTCCTCCCGCAGGACGTTGCGATACCAGGGATTTAGGTGGGAGACAGCTTCTTTCTTCCCTCACGTGGTGCCTGGGAGCAATTCTCAAAGCGCAGGTATTAGCAGTTCGGCCCCCATCTGGCCTAGGCCTTCCCTAACTGCCTAAGGGGTGCAAAGCCGGCTCTGCTGGCGAGTTCTAGTTCTCCACCCTCCCCCATCTTGTGACTGGGGGATTGGTGACAGACGCATCTGCGGTTGGCCTTAGATATCAGTGGCAGGGCCACAGATCCCACGAGGTCTGGCTGGCCATCCCAGGACGTTTGGCGGCAAAGCAAACGAGGTCTGGCTGGCAATCTCACGAGGTGGGGTTGGAAATCTCACGACGTTCGGCTGGAAATCCCAGGAGGTCGGGCTAGAAAGCTCACGAGGGTGGCCGGGAAACGCGCGACGTATGGCCGGCAAACTCACGAGGTTTGGTGGGAAAACTCATGCGCTTGGGCGGGGAACCTCACGAGGTTTGGCCGGGAAACTCACGGGGTTTGGCCGGGAAACTCACGCGGGTCGGCGGCAATTCTCAAGAGGGTTGTCGGGAAACGTCACAAGGGTTTTCGGGACATCTCCCGCGGTTTGGAGGGACGTCTCCCGCGGTTTGGAGGGATAGCACCCCAGGTTTCCTGGCGTATCGGACGAGGCCCAGCGGGGTACCTCACGATGTTTGGCGAGATCTCTCCCCAGGTTTGGGGGCTATCTCGCCAGGGTTGGTGGGAGGCCTTCCCCGGTTTGGCCAGAAATCTCAGCAGGTTGGCGGGATATCTCGCCATGTTTGCCTGGAAATCTCACCAGGTTTGGCGGGAAACCTCACCGGGTTGGGCGGGAGATCTCACGGGTTGGGCGGGAGATCTCACCTGATTTGGACCGAGTCTGGTGAGATTTCCATAAGATCTGGCGAGATTTCCCTGAGATCTCGCAAGAGCCGGGCTGTCACCTCAGGAGATTGATCTCCAAATCACCTGAGGTCCGGGGAAGGCAAGAGGTATAGATTCTTTCCACATTTCCGCGGTGTTGTGTGGCTAGCGCACTGAGCTTTAAGGTTTGGAGAGCCAGGGAAAGCCCCCAGGGGCCTGCCTCCGTTCTCACCGTCCTGCAGTGGGCCCTTTGGCTTCTGGTTTCCCCTCCTGCTCTCCTGTGCCGGTCACCTCGCCGTGAGTGTGAAGGAGCTTTCCCCTGGCCCATTCATCCCGAATCCAAGCTCCTTTCTTACCTGCTTTAGAGCCAGGATGCTGAAACAACAGGGATTGAGGGAGACACCCTGTGTGTCTTCTTGAAGGGCATGCCTGGGACCAATGAGGAAAGTTGACTGCTGCCCAACCCCTCCGTGTGGGTTCCCTACGGACACTGGGAGCACAGCAATCCCTGCTACGTACGGGTTACAAGATCCGCCCAGGGGCCAGCAAGTTTGCCCCACGGGCGAACGGTTTTTGGCCCTGGATCTCACTAAATGCGCCGTGATCTCCACAGATTTCAGTGAGACGTCCCAAGATTTTCCCCAAGATCAGGTGATCTCTGGCTAAAGAAGAGGTGTCTCTTCTGAGTCTTTTTCTGGCTGGTTGTGCGCTTAAGAGAGTCATCCTGAACGTTATCAATGTGTGCCACCTTCTCGTGCCTGGGGTGGCGCATTGCTTTTCCCTCCTGTTCCTGCCTTTCTCACTCCGTCCTTCGGGTTGAGTGTGAAAAACGCTTCAGCAGGCCTGCTCCTTCTGTTTTCAGGGCTCCCTTATTACCCCCACGTCAAAGATGTTGCGATTCCAGGGATTGACGTGGGAGACCAATTGTTGACTCCCTCCTGTTGTGCCTGGGAGTATTTCGACCACTGGAGCTATTGGACGTTGTGCACACTTCTGGAATGTGCCATCCCTAAGCACCTAAGTGGCTCAAAGCAGTCTGTGCTGGGGAGGGCCATTTCCCCACACCACCGCCCCCAGAGCCTGGGTGATTGGTCACAGATGCATCAAGTTTTGGCCACAGAAGACAAGAGCTGAGCCTGACATATCAGAAGATTTGGGTGAGATCTCGCGAGGCCGGGCTCGCTATCTCCGAGGTGTGGATGAGTTCTTCCCGGGTCTGGAGAGAAACCTCATGAGCTGAGGAGGAGATAGCGGGATGTATGGCTAGAAGTCTCCGGACGTGTGGGTGAGATCTCACGTGATTTGGACGGATCTGGTGAAATTTCCGTGAGAACTGGCTCGATATGGGTGAGATCTAAAAGCTTGGCTTGGCGTCACATGAGATTTCCCTGCCAAATCACGGAGGTACGGTGAAGGAAAGAGGTCTATTTTCTTTCATGTCGAGGGCCTTCTGAGGCTACTGCAGGGAGCATTAAGGTATTGAGAGCTGGGAAGAGCCCCCACGGGGGCTGCCTCTCTGCTCACCATCCTGCAATGGGGACCGTTGTTCCTTCTTTCCCCCTCCACTCTCCTGCTTCTCACACGTCTGGATGAGTGTGAGTCAGCATCCGCCTGGCCCACGTACCGGCCCTTCTTAACTGCTTTAGAGCCAGGATGCTGAAACAACGGGGATTTCGGTGTGAGGCACTTTGTGTCTTTCCAAGGGCCATGTCTGTGACAAATGAGGAAAGTGGAATTCTCGCCACCACTTCCATGCTGTGCCTTTCTGAAGGGCATTCCTGGGACGACTTAGGAAAACAGGAATCTGCCCGACACTTCCATCCGTATCAATCGCTTCCGTGAAGAAGCGTGCACCTGGCCCGTCAGTGGTTCCGATGCCTTGGAGCCAGGATGCTGAAACACCAGGGATTGAGGGGTGAGAAACTTTGTGTCTCTCTCAAGGCATTCCTGGGCCCAATTAGGAAAGGACAATTCTGCCCAGCGCTTCCATGTGGACAAATCCCTTGGAGGAATAAGCATCCAGCTGGCCCACCGATGGTTTAGATGCCAAAGGGCCGGGATGCTGACCAACATGGTTTGAGGTGGGAGACACACTGTGCCTTTCTCAAGGGCTGCCTGTGAACCATTAGGAAAGGAGAATTCCGCCCAACCCTTCCATGTGTATTCACTGTTTCCATTAGGAACACCAGCCAGCCCTGCTCCAGAGGGCCTAAACGATCCAGCCAAGGGCCAGGGAGTTTGCCACAGGTGCGAAGGATTTTCGGGCCTACGTCTCCAGAAATGGGCCGAGATCTCACGAGATTTGTATGAGATCTCACCGGATTTTCCCCAAGATCATCTGATGTCTCGCTAAAGGAGAGGTATCGTTTCTTTTTCTTTTTCTGGGTGGTTTCGCCCTGAACAGGATCAGCCTTCATGTTTTGGGTGCGTGCTCACTTTTGGTGCTTAGGATGGCAAATCGCTTCCTCCTTCTCCTCCTGCTTTCCTCATTCCGTCCCTCGAGTTTCGTGTGCAGAGGTATTCACCAGGCCCGTTCATTCCGAATGCAGTCCTCCCTTATTCCCCAGTCCTCCCGCAGGACGTTGCGATACCAGGGATTTAGGTGGGAGACAGCTTCTTTCTTCCCTCACGTGGTGCCTGGGAGCAATTCTCAAAGCGCAGGTATTAGCAGTTCGGCCCCCATCTGGCCTAGGCCTTCCCTAACTGCCTAAGGGGTGCAAAGCCGGCTCTGCTGGCGAGTTCTAGTTCTCCACCCTCCCCCATCTTGTGACTGGGGGATTGGTGACAGACGCATCTGCGGTTGGCCTTAGATATCAGTGGCAGGGCCACAGATCCCACGAGGTCTGGCTGGCCATCCCAGGACGTTTGGCGGCAAAGCAAACGAGGTCTGGCTGGCAATCTCACGAGGTGGGGTTGGAAATCTCACGACGTTCGGCTGGAAATCCCAGGAGGTCGGGCTAGAAAGCTCACGAGGGTGGCCGGGAAACGCGCGACGTATGGCCGGCAAACTCACGAGGTTTGGTGGGAAAACTCATGCGCTTGGGCGGGGAACCTCACGAGGTTTGGCCGGGAAACTCACGGGGTTTGGCCGGGAAACTCACGCGGGTCGGCGGCAATTCTCAAGAGGGTTGTCGGGAAACGTCACAAGGGTTTTCGGGACATCTCCCGCGGTTTGGAGGGACGTCTCCCGCGGTTTGGAGGGATAGCACCCCAGGTTTCCTGGCGTATCGGACGAGGCCCAGCGGGGTACCTCACGATGTTTGGCGAGATCTCTCCCCAGGTTTGGGGGCTATCTCGCCAGGGTTGGTGGGAGGCCTTCCCCGGTTTGGCCAGAAATCTCAGCAGGTTGGCGGGATATCTCGCCATGTTTGCCTGGAAATCTCACCAGGTTTGGCGGGAAACCTCACCGGGTTGGGCGGGAGATCTCACGGGTTGGGCGGGAGATCTCACCTGATTTGGACCGAGTCTGGTGAGATTTCCATAAGATCTGGCGAGATTTCCCTGAGATCTCGCAAGAGCCGGGCTGTCACCTCAGGAGATTGATCTCCAAATCACCTGAGGTCCGGGGAAGGCAAGAGGTATAGATTCTTTCCACATTTCCGCGGTGTTGTGTGGCTAGCGCACTGAGCTTTAAGGTTTGGAGAGCCAGGGAAAGCCCCCAGGGGCCTGCCTCCGTTCTCACCGTCCTGCAGTGGGCCCTTTGGCTTCTGGTTTCCCCTCCTGCTCTCCTGTGCCGGTCACCTCGCCGTGAGTGTGAAGGAGCTTTCCCCTGGCCCCTTCATCCCGAATCCAAGCTCCTTTCTTACCTGCTTTAGAGCCAGGATGCTGAAACAACAGGGATTGAGGGAGACACCCTGTGTGTCTTCTTGAAGGGCATGCCTGGGACCAATGAGGAAAGTTGACTGCTGCCCAACCCCTCCGTGTGGGTTCCCTACGGACACTGGGAGCACAGCAATCCCTGCTACGTACGGGTTACAAGATCCGCCCAGGGGCCAGCAAGTTTGCCCCACGGGCGAACGGTTTTTGGCCCTGGATCTCACTAAATGCGCCGTGATCTCCACAGATTTCAGTGAGACGTCCCAAGATTTTCCCCAAGATCAGGTGATCTCTGGCTAAAGAAGAGGTGTCTCTTCTGAGTCTTTTTCTGGCTGGTTGTGCGCTTAAGAGAGTCATCCTGAACGTTATCAATGTGTGCCACCTTCTCGTGCCTGGGGTGGCGCATTGCTTTTCCCTCCTGTTCCTGCCTTTCTCACTCCGTCCTTCGGGTTGAGTGTGAAAAACGCTTCAGCAGGCCTGCTCCTTCTGTTTTCAGGGCTCCCTTATTACCCCCACGTCAAAGATGTTGCGATTCCAGGGATTGACGTGGGAGACCAATTGTTGACTCCCTCCTGTTGTGCCTGGGAGTATTTCGACCACTGGAGCTATTGGACGTTGTGCACACTTCTGGAATGTGCCATCCCTAAGCACCTAAGTGGCTCAAAGCAGTCTGTGCTGGGGAGGGCCATTTCCCCACACCACCGCCCCCAGAGCCTGGGTGATTGGTCACAGATGCATCAAGTTTTGGCCACAGAAGACAAGAGCTGAGCCTGACATATCAGAAGATTTGGGTGAGATCTCGCGAGGCCGGGCTCGCTATCTCCGAGGTGTGGATGAGTTCTTCCCGGGTCTGGAGAGAAACCTCATGAGCTGAGGAGGAGATAGCGGGATGTATGGCTAGAAGTCTCCGGACGTGTGGGTGAGATCTCACGTGATTTGGACGGATCTGGTGAAATTTCCGTGAGAACTGGCTCGATATGGGTGAGATCTAAAAGCTTGGCTTGGCGTCACATGAGATTTCCCTGCCAAATCACGGAGGTACGGTGAAGGAAAGAGGTCTATTTTCTTTCATGTCGAGGGCCTTCTGAGGCTACTGCAGGGAGCATTAAGGTATTGAGAGCTGGGAAGAGCCCCCACGGGGGCTGCCTCTCTGCTCACCATCCTGCAATGGGGACCGTTGTTCCTTCTTTCCCCCTCCACTCTCCTGCTTCTCACACGTCTGGATGAGTGTGAGTCAGCATCCGCCTGGCCCACGTACCGGCCCTTCTTAACTGCTTTAGAGCCAGGATGCTGAAACAACGGGGATTTCGGTGTGAGGCACTTTGTGTCTTTCCAAGGGCCATGTCTGTGACAAATGAGGAAAGTGGAATTCTCGCCACCACTTCCATGCTGTGCCTTTCTGAAGGGCATTCCTGGGACGACTTAGGAAAACAGGAATCTGCCCGACACTTCCATCCGTATCAATCGCTTCCGTGAAGAAGCGTGCACCTGGCCCGTCAGTGGTTCCGATGCCTTGGAGCCAGGATGCTGAAACACCAGGGATTGAGGGGTGAGAAACTTTGTGTCTCTCTCAAGGCATTCCTGGGCCCAATTAGGAAAGGACAATTCTGCCCAGCGCTTCCATGTGGACAAATCCCTTGGAGGAATAAGCATCCAGCTGGCCCACCGATGGTTTAGATGCCAAAGGGCCGGGATGCTGACCAACATGGTTTGAGGTGGGAGACACACTGTGCCTTTCTCAAGGGCTGCCTGTGAACCATTAGGAAAGGAGAATTCCGCCCAACCCTTCCATGTGTATTCACTGTTTCCATTAGGAACACCAGCCAGCCCTGCTCCAGAGGGCCTAAACGATCCAGCCAAGGGCCAGGGAGTTTGCCACAGGTGCGAAGGATTTTCGGGCCTACGTCTCCAGAAATGGGCCGAGATCTCACGAGATTTGTATGAGATCTCACCGGATTTTCCCCAAGATCATCTGATGTCTCGCTAAAGGAGAGGTATCGTTTCTTTTTCTTTTTCTGGGTGGTTTCGCCCTGAACAGGATCAGCCTTCATGTTTTGGGTGCGTGCTCACTTTTGGTGCTTAGGATGGCAAATCGCTTCCTCCTTCTCCTCCTGCTTTCCTCATTCCGTCCCTCGAGTTTCGTGTGCAGAGGTATTCACCAGGCCCGTTCATTCCGAATGCAGTCCTCCCTTATTCCCCAGTCCTCCCGCAGGACGTTGCGATACCAGGGATTTAGGTGGGAGACAGCTTCTTTCTTCCCTCACGTGGTGCCTGGGAGCAATTCTCAAAGCGCAGGTATTAGCAGTTCGGCCCCCATCTGGCCTAGGCCTTCCCTAACTGCCTAAGGGGTGCAAAGCCGGCTCTGCTGGCGAGTTCTAGTTCTCCACCCTCCCCCATCTTGTGACTGGGGGATTGGTGACAGACGCATCTGCGGTTGGCCTTAGATATCAGTGGCAGGGCCACAGATCCCACGAGGTCTGGCTGGCCATCCCAGGACGTTTGGCGGCAAAGCAAACGAGGTCTGGCTGGCAATCTCACGAGGTGGGGTTGGAAATCTCACGACGTTCGGCTGGAAATCCCAGGAGGTCGGGCTAGAAAGCTCACGAGGGTGGCCGGGAAACGCGCGACGTATGGCCGGCAAACTCACGAGGTTTGGTGGGAAAACTCATGCGCTTGGGCGGGGAACCTCACGAGGTTTGGCCGGGAAACTCACGGGGTTTGGCCGGGAAACTCACGCGGGTCGGCGGCAATTCTCAAGAGGGTTGTCGGGAAACGTCACAAGGGTTTTCGGGACATCTCCCGCGGTTTGGAGGGACGTCTCCCGCGGTTTGGAGGGATAGCACCCCAGGTTTCCTGGCGTATCGGACGAGGCCCAGCGGGGTACCTCACGATGTTTGGCGAGATCTCTCCCCAGGTTTGGGGGCTATCTCGCCAGGGTTGGTGGGAGGCCTTCCCCGGTTTGGCCAGAAATCTCAGCAGGTTGGCGGGATATCTCGCCATGTTTGCCTGGAAATCTCACCAGGTTTGGCGGGAAACCTCACCGGGTTGGGCGGGAGATCTCACGGGTTGGGCGGGAGATCTCACCTGATTTGGACCGAGTCTGGTGAGATTTCCATAAGATCTGGCGAGATTTCCCTGAGATCTCGCAAGAGCCGGGCTGTCACCTCAGGAGATTGATCTCCAAATCACCTGAGGTCCGGGGAAGGCAAGAGGTATAGATTCTTTCCACATTTCCGCGGTGTTGTGTGGCTAGCGCACTGAGCTTTAAGGTTTGGAGAGCCAGGGAAAGCCCCCAGGGGCCTGCCTCCGTTCTCACCGTCCTGCAGTGGGCCCTTTGGCTTCTGGTTTCCCCTCCTGCTCTCCTGTGCCGGTCACCTCGCCGTGAGTGTGAAGGAGCTTTCCCCTGGCCCCTTCATCCCGAATCCAAGCTCCTTTCTTACCTGCTTTAGAGCCAGGATGCTGAAACAACAGGGATTGAGGGAGACACCCTGTGTGTCTTCTTGAAGGGCATGCCTGGGACCAATGAGGAAAGTTGACTGCTGCCCAACCCCTCCGTGTGGGTTCCCTACGGACACTGGGAGCACAGCAATCCCTGCTACGTACGGGTTACAAGATCCGCCCAGGGGCCAGCAAGTTTGCCCCACGGGCGAACGGTTTTTGGCCCTGGATCTCACTAAATGCGCCGTGATCTCCACAGATTTCAGTGAGACGTCCCAAGATTTTCCCCAAGATCAGGTGATCTCTGGCTAAAGAAGAGGTGTCTCTTCTGAGTCTTTTTCTGGCTGGTTGTGCGCTTAAGAGAGTCATCCTGAACGTTATCAATGTGTGCCACCTTCTCGTGCCTGGGGTGGCGCATTGCTTTTCCCTCCTGTTCCTGCCTTTCTCACTCCGTCCTTCGGGTTGAGTGTGAAAAACGCTTCAGCAGGCCTGCTCCTTCTGTTTTCAGGGCTCCCTTATTACCCCCACGTCAAAGATGTTGCGATTCCAGGGATTGACGTGGGAGACCAATTGTTGACTCCCTCCTGTTGTGCCTGGGAGTATTTCGACCACTGGAGCTATTGGACGTTGTGCACACTTCTGGAATGTGCCATCCCTAAGCACCTAAGTGGCTCAAAGCAGTCTGTGCTGGGGAGGGCCATTTCCCCACACCACCGCCCCCAGAGCCTGGGTGATTGGTCACAGATGCATCAAGTTTTGGCCACAGAAGACAAGAGCTGAGCCTGACATATCAGAAGATTTGGGTGAGATCTCGCGAGGCCGGGCTCGCTATCTCCGAGGTGTGGATGAGTTCTTCCCGGGTCTGGAGAGAAACCTCATGAGCTGAGGAGGAGATAGCGGGATGTATGGCTAGAAGTCTCCGGACGTGTGGGTGAGATCTCACGTGATTTGGACGGATCTGGTGAAATTTCCGTGAGAACTGGCTCGATATGGGTGAGATCTAAAAGCTTGGCTTGGCGTCACATGAGATTTCCCTGCCAAATCACGGAGGTACGGTGAAGGAAAGAGGTCTATTTTCTTTCATGTCGAGGGCCTTCTGAGGCTACTGCAGGGAGCATTAAGGTATTGAGAGCTGGGAAGAGCCCCCACGGGGGCTGCCTCTATTCTCACCATCCTGCAATGGGGACCGTTGTTCCTTCTTTCCCCCTCCACTCTCCTGCTTCTCACACGTCTGGATGAGTGTGAGTCAGCATCCGCCTGGCCCACGTACCGGCCCTTCTTAACTGCTTTAGAGCCAGGATGCTGAAACAACGGGGATTTCGGTGTGAGGCACTTTGTGTCTTTCCAAGGGCCATGTCTGTGACAAATGAGGAAAGTGGAATTCTCGCCACCACTTCCATGCTGTGCCTTTCTGAAGGGCATTCCTGGGACGACTTAGGAAAACAGGAATCTGCCCGACACTTCCATCCGTATCAATCGCTTCCGTGAAGAAGCGTGCACCTGGCCCGTCAGTGGTTCCGATGCCTTGGAGCCAGGATGCTGAAACACCAGGGATTGAGGGGTGAGAAACTTTGTGTCTCTCTCAAGGCATTCCTGGGCCCAATTAGGAAAGGACAATTCTGCCCAGCGCTTCCATGTGGACAAATCCCTTGGAGGAATAAGCATCCAGCTGGCCCACCGATGGTTTAGATGCCAAAGGGCCGGGATGCTGACCAACATGGTTTGAGGTGGGAGACACACTGTGCCTTTCTCAAGGGCTGCCTGTGAACCATTAGGAAAGGAGAATTCCGCCCAACCCTTCCATGTGTATTCACTGTTTCCATTAGGAACACCAGCCAGCCCTGCTCCAGAGGGCCTAAACGATCCAGCCAAGGGCCAGGGAGTTTGCCACAGGTGCGAAGGATTTTCGGGCCTACGTCTCCAGAAATGGGCCGAGATCTCACGAGATTTGTATGAGATCTCACCGGATTTTCCCCAAGATCATCTGATGTCTCGCTAAAGGAGAGGTATCGTTTCTTTTTCTTTTTCTGGGTGGTTTCGCCCTGAACAGGATCAGCCTTCATGTTTTGGGTGCGTGCTCACTTTTGGTGCTTAGGATGGCAAATCGCTTCCTCCTTCTCCTCCTGCTTTCCTCATTCCGTCCCTCGAGTTTCGTGTGCAGAGGTATTCACCAGGCCCGTTCATTCCGAATGCAGTCCTCCCTTATTCCCCAGTCCTCCCGCAGGACGTTGCGATACCAGGGATTTAGGTGGGAGACAGCTTCTTTCTTCCCTCACGTGGTGCCTGGGAGCAATTCTCAAAGCGCAGGTATTAGCAGTTCGGCCCCCATCTGGCCTAGGCCTTCCCTAACTGCCTAAGGGGTGCAAAGCCGGCTCTGCTGGCGAGTTCTAGTTCTCCACCCTCCCCCATCTTGTGACTGGGGGATTGGTGACAGACGCATCTGCGGTTGGCCTTAGATATCAGTGGCAGGGCCACAGATCCCACGAGGTCTGGCTGGCCATCCCAGGACGTTTGGCGGCAAAGCAAACGAGGTCTGGCTGGCAATCTCACGAGGTGGGGTTGGAAATCTCACGACGTTCGGCTGGAAATCCCAGGAGGTCGGGCTAGAAAGCTCACGAGGGTGGCCGGGAAACGCGCGACGTATGGCCGGCAAACTCACGAGGTTTGGTGGGAAAACTCATGCGCTTGGGCGGGGAACCTCACGAGGTTTGGCCGGGAAACTCACGGGGTTTGGCCGGGAAACTCACGCGGGTCGGCGGCAATTCTCAAGAGGGTTGTCGGGAAACGTCACAAGGGTTTTCGGGACATCTCCCGCGGTTTGGAGGGACGTCTCCCGCGGTTTGGAGGGATAGCACCCCAGGTTTCCTGGCGTATCGGACGAGGCCCAGCGGGGTACCTCACGATGTTTGGCGAGATCTCTCCCCAGGTTTGGGGGCTATCTCGCCAGGGTTGGTGGGAGGCCTTCCCCGGTTTGGCCAGAAATCTCAGCAGGTTGGCGGGATATCTCGCCATGTTTGCCTGGAAATCTCACCAGGTTTGGCGGGAAACCTCACCGGGTTGGGCGGGAGATCTCACGGGTTGGGCGGGAGATCTCACCTGATTTGGACCGAGTCTGGTGAGATTTCCATAAGATCTGGCGAGATTTCCCTGAGATCTCGCAAGAGCCGGGCTGTCACCTCAGGAGATTGATCTCCAAATCACCTGAGGTCCGGGGAAGGCAAGAGGTATAGATTCTTTCCACATTTCCGCGGTGTTGTGTGGCTAGCGCACTGAGCTTTAAGGTTTGGAGAGCCAGGGAAAGCCCCCAGGGGCCTGCCTCCGTTCTCACCGTCCTGCAGTGGGCCCTTTGGCTTCTGGTTTCCCCTCCTGCTCTCCTGTGCCGGTCACCTCGCCGTGAGTGTGAAGGAGCTTTCCCCTGGCCCATTCATCCCGAATCCAAGCTCCTTTCTTACCTGCTTTAGAGCCAGGATGCTGAAACAACAGGGATTGAGGGAGACACCCTGTGTGTCTTCTTGAAGGGCATGCCTGGGACCAATGAGGAAAGTTGACTGCTGCCCAACCCCTCCGTGTGGGTTCCCTACGGACACTGGGAGCACAGCAATCCCTGCTACGTACGGGTTACAAGATCCGCCCAGGGGCCAGCAAGTTTGCCCCACGGGCGAACGGTTTTTGGCCCTGGATCTCACTAAATGCGCCGTGATCTCCACAGATTTCAGTGAGACGTCCCAAGATTTTCCCCAAGATCAGGTGATCTCTGGCTAAAGAAGAGGTGTCTCTTCTGAGTCTTTTTCTGGCTGGTTGTGCGCTTAAGAGAGTCATCCTGAACGTTATCAATGTGTGCCACCTTCTCGTGCCTGGGGTGGCGCATTGCTTTTCCCTCCTGTTCCTGCCTTTCTCACTCCGTCCTTCGGGTTGAGTGTGAAAAACGCTTCAGCAGGCCTGCTCCTTCTGTTTTCAGGGCTCCCTTATTACCCCCACGTCAAAGATGTTGCGATTCCAGGGATTGACGTGGGAGACCAATTGTTGACTCCCTCCTGTTGTGCCTGGGAGTATTTCGACCACTGGAGCTATTGGACGTTGTGCACACTTCTGGAATGTGCCATCCCTAAGCACCTAAGTGGCTCAAAGCAGTCTGTGCTGGGGAGGGCCATTTCCCCACACCACCGCCCCCAGAGCCTGGGTGATTGGTCACAGATGCATCAAGTTTTGGCCACAGAAGACAAGAGCTGAGCCTGACATATCAGAAGATTTGGGTGAGATCTCGCGAGGCCGGGCTCGCTATCTCCGAGGTGTGGATGAGTTCTTCCCGGGTCTGGAGAGAAACCTCATGAGCTGAGGAGGAGATAGCGGGATGTATGGCTAGAAGTCTCCGGACGTGTGGGTGAGATCTCACGTGATTTGGACGGATCTGGTGAAATTTCCGTGAGAACTGGCTCGATATGGGTGAGATCTAAAAGCTTGGCTTGGCGTCACATGAGATTTCCCTGCCAAATCACGGAGGTACGGTGAAGGAAAGAGGTCTATTTTCTTTCATGTCGAGGGCCTTCTGAGGCTACTGCAGGGAGCATTAAGGTATTGAGAGCTGGGAAGAGCCCCCACGGGGGCTGCCTCTCTGCTCACCATCCTGCAATGGGGACCGTTGTTCCTTCTTTCCCCCTCCACTCTCCTGCTTCTCACACGTCTGGATGAGTGTGAGTCAGCATCCGCCTGGCCCACGTACCGGCCCTTCTTAACTGCTTTAGAGCCAGGATGCTGAAACAACGGGGATTTCGGTGTGAGGCACTTTGTGTCTTTCCAAGGGCCATGTCTGTGACAAATGAGGAAAGTGGAATTCTCGCCACCACTTCCATGCTGTGCCTTTCTGAAGGGCATTCCTGGGACGACTTAGGAAAACAGGAATCTGCCCGACACTTCCATCCGTATCAATCGCTTCCGTGAAGAAGCGTGCACCTGGCCCGTCAGTGGTTCCGATGCCTTGGAGCCAGGATGCTGAAACACCAGGGATTGAGGGGTGAGAAACTTTGTGTCTCTCTCAAGGCATTCCTGGGCCCAATTAGGAAAGGACAATTCTGCCCAGCGCTTCCATGTGGACAAATCCCTTGGAGGAATAAGCATCCAGCTGGCCCACCGATGGTTTAGATGCCAAAGGGCCGGGATGCTGACCAACATGGTTTGAGGTGGGAGACACACTGTGCCTTTCTCAAGGGCTGCCTGTGAACCATTAGGAAAGGAGAATTCCGCCCAACCCTTCCATGTGTATTCACTGTTTCCATTAGGAACACCAGCCAGCCCTGCTCCAGAGGGCCTAAACGATCCAGCCAAGGGCCAGGGAGTTTGCCACAGGTGCGAAGGATTTTCGGGCCTACGTCTCCAGAAATGGGCCGAGATCTCACGAGATTTGTATGAGATCTCACCGGATTTTCCCCAAGATCATCTGATGTCTCGCTAAAGGAGAGGTATCGTTTCTTTTTCTTTTTCTGGGTGGTTTCGCCCTGAACAGGATCAGCCTTCATGTTTTGGGTGCGTGCTCACTTTTGGTGCTTAGGATGGCAAATCGCTTCCTCCTTCTCCTCCTGCTTTCCTCATTCCGTCCCTCGAGTTTCGTGTGCAGAGGTATTCACCAGGCCCGTTCATTCCGAATGCAGTCCTCCCTTATTCCCCAGTCCTCCCGCAGGACGTTGCGATACCAGGGATTTAGGTGGGAGACAGCTTCTTTCTTCCCTCACGTGGTGCCTGGGAGCAATTCTCAAAGCGCAGGTATTAGCAGTTCGGCCCCCATCTGGCCTAGGCCTTCCCTAACTGCCTAAGGGGTGCAAAGCCGGCTCTGCTGGCGAGTTCTAGTTCTCCACCCTCCCCCATCTTGTGACTGGGGGATTGGTGACAGACGCATCTGCGGTTGGCCTTAGATATCAGTGGCAGGGCCACAGATCCCACGAGGTCTGGCTGGCCATCCCAGGACGTTTGGCGGCAAAGCAAACGAGGTCTGGCTGGCAATCTCACGAGGTGGGGTTGGAAATCTCACGACGTTCGGCTGGAAATCCCAGGAGGTCGGGCTAGAAAGCTCACGAGGGTGGCCGGGAAACGCGCGACGTATGGCCGGCAAACTCACGAGGTTTGGTGGGAAAACTCATGCGCTTGGGCGGGGAACCTCACGAGGTTTGGCCGGGAAACTCACGGGGTTTGGCCGGGAAACTCACGCGGGTCGGCGGCAATTCTCAAGAGGGTTGTCGGGAAACGTCACAAGGGTTTTCGGGACATCTCCCGCGGTTTGGAGGGACGTCTCCCGCGGTTTGGAGGGATAGCACCCCAGGTTTCCTGGCGTATCGGACGAGGCCCAGCGGGGTACCTCACGATGTTTGGCGAGATCTCTCCCCAGGTTTGGGGGCTATCTCGCCAGGGTTGGTGGGAGGCCTTCCCCGGTTTGGCCAGAAATCTCAGCAGGTTGGCGGGATATCTCGCCATGTTTGCCTGGAAATCTCACCAGGTTTGGCGGGAAACCTCACCGGGTTGGGCGGGAGATCTCACGGGTTGGGCGGGAGATCTCACCTGATTTGGACCGAGTCTGGTGAGATTTCCATAAGATCTGGCGAGATTTCCCTGAGATCTCGCAAGAGCCGGGCTGTCACCTCAGGAGATTGATCTCCAAATCACCTGAGGTCCGGGGAAGGCAAGAGGTATAGATTCTTTCCACATTTCCGCGGTGTTGTGTGGCTAGCGCACTGAGCTTTAAGGTTTGGAGAGCCAGGGAAAGCCCCCAGGGGCCTGCCTCCGTTCTCACCGTCCTGCAGTGGGCCCTTTGGCTTCTGGTTTCCCCTCCTGCTCTCCTGTGCCGGTCACCTCGCCGTGAGTGTGAAGGAGCTTTCCCCTGGCCCCTTCATCCCGAATCCAAGCTCCTTTCTTACCTGCTTTAGAGCCAGGATGCTGAAACAACAGGGATTGAGGGAGACACCCTGTGTGTCTTCTTGAAGGGCATGCCTGGGACCAATGAGGAAAGTTGACTGCTGCCCAACCCCTCCGTGTGGGTTCCCTACGGACACTGGGAGCACAGCAATCCCTGCTACGTACGGGTTACAAGATCCGCCCAGGGGCCAGCAAGTTTGCCCCACGGGCGAACGGTTTTTGGCCCTGGATCTCACTAAATGCGCCGTGATCTCCACAGATTTCAGTGAGACGTCCCAAGATTTTCCCCAAGATCAGGTGATCTCTGGCTAAAGAAGAGGTGTCTCTTCTGAGTCTTTTTCTGGCTGGTTGTGCGCTTAAGAGAGTCATCCTGAACGTTATCAATGTGTGCCACCTTCTCGTGCCTGGGGTGGCGCATTGCTTTTCCCTCCTGTTCCTGCCTTTCTCACTCCGTCCTTCGGGTTGAGTGTGAAAAACGCTTCAGCAGGCCTGCTCCTTCTGTTTTCAGGGCTCCCTTATTACCCCCACGTCAAAGATGTTGCGATTCCAGGGATTGACGTGGGAGACCAATTGTTGACTCCCTCCTGTTGTGCCTGGGAGTATTTCGACCACTGGAGCTATTGGACGTTGTGCACACTTCTGGAATGTGCCATCCCTAAGCACCTAAGTGGCTCAAAGCAGTCTGTGCTGGGGAGGGCCATTTCCCCACACCACCGCCCCCAGAGCCTGGGTGATTGGTCACAGATGCATCAAGTTTTGGCCACAGAAGACAAGAGCTGAGCCTGACATATCAGAAGATTTGGGTGAGATCTCGCGAGGCCGGGCTCGCTATCTCCGAGGTGTGGATGAGTTCTTCCCGGGTCTGGAGAGAAACCTCATGAGCTGAGGAGGAGATAGCGGGATGTATGGCTAGAAGTCTCCGGACGTGTGGGTGAGATCTCACGTGATTTGGACGGATCTGGTGAAATTTCCGTGAGAACTGGCTCGATATGGGTGAGATCTAAAAGCTTGGCTTGGCGTCACATGAGATTTCCCTGCCAAATCACGGAGGTACGGTGAAGGAAAGAGGTCTATTTTCTTTCATGTCGAGGGCCTTCTGAGGCTACTGCAGGGAGCATTAAGGTATTGAGAGCTGGGAAGAGCCCCCACGGGGGCTGCCTCTCTGCTCACCATCCTGCAATGGGGACCGTTGTTCCTTCTTTCCCCCTCCACTCTCCTGCTTCTCACACGTCTGGATGAGTGTGAGTCAGCATCCGCCTGGCCCACGTACCGGCCCTTCTTAACTGCTTTAGAGCCAGGATGCTGAAACAACGGGGATTTCGGTGTGAGGCACTTTGTGTCTTTCCAAGGGCCATGTCTGTGACAAATGAGGAAAGTGGAATTCTCGCCACCACTTCCATGCTGTGCCTTTCTGAAGGGCATTCCTGGGACGACTTAGGAAAACAGGAATCTGCCCGACACTTCCATCCGTATCAATCGCTTCCGTGAAGAAGCGTGCACCTGGCCCGTCAGTGGTTCCGATGCCTTGGAGCCAGGATGCTGAAACACCAGGGATTGAGGGGTGAGAAACTTTGTGTCTCTCTCAAGGCATTCCTGGGCCCAATTAGGAAAGGACAATTCTGCCCAGCGCTTCCATGTGGACAAATCCCTTGGAGGAATAAGCATCCAGCTGGCCCACCGATGGTTTAGATGCCAAAGGGCCGGGATGCTGACCAACATGGTTTGAGGTGGGAGACACACTGTGCCTTTCTCAAGGGCTGCCTGTGAACCATTAGGAAAGGAGAATTCCGCCCAACCCTTCCATGTGTATTCACTGTTTCCATTAGGAACACCAGCCAGCCCTGCTCCAGAGGGCCTAAACGATCCAGCCAAGGGCCAGGGAGTTTGCCACAGGTGCGAAGGATTTTCGGGCCTACGTCTCCAGAAATGGGCCGAGATCTCACGAGATTTGTATGAGATCTCACCGGATTTTCCCCAAGATCATCTGATGTCTCGCTAAAGGAGAGGTATCGTTTCTTTTTCTTTTTCTGGGTGGTTTCGCCCTGAACAGGATCAGCCTTCATGTTTTGGGTGCGTGCTCACTTTTGGTGCTTAGGATGGCAAATCGCTTCCTCCTTCTCCTCCTGCTTTCCTCATTCCGTCCCTCGAGTTTCGTGTGCAGAGGTATTCACCAGGCCCGTTCATTCCGAATGCAGTCCTCCCTTATTCCCCAGTCCTCCCGCAGGACGTTGCGATACCAGGGATTTAGGTGGGAGACAGCTTCTTTCTTCCCTCACGTGGTGCCTGGGAGCAATTCTCAAAGCGCAGGTATTAGCAGTTCGGCCCCCATCTGGCCTAGGCCTTCCCTAACTGCCTAAGGGGTGCAAAGCCGGCTCTGCTGGCGAGTTCTAGTTCTCCACCCTCCCCCATCTTGTGACTGGGGGATTGGTGACAGACGCATCTGCGGTTGGCCTTAGATATCAGTGGCAGGGCCACAGATCCCACGAGGTCTGGCTGGCCATCCCAGGACGTTTGGCGGCAAAGCAAACGAGGTCTGGCTGGCAATCTCACGAGGTGGGGTTGGAAATCTCACGACGTTCGGCTGGAAATCCCAGGAGGTCGGGCTAGAAAGCTCACGAGGGTGGCCGGGAAACGCGCGACGTATGGCCGGCAAACTCACGAGGTTTGGTGGGAAAACTCATGCGCTTGGGCGGGGAACCTCACGAGGTTTGGCCGGGAAACTCACGGGGTTTGGCCGGGAAACTCACGCGGGTCGGCGGCAATTCTCAAGAGGGTTGTCGGGAAACGTCACAAGGGTTTTCGGGACATCTCCCGCGGTTTGGAGGGACGTCTCCCGCGGTTTGGAGGGATAGCACCCCAGGTTTCCTGGCGTATCGGACGAGGCCCAGCGGGGTACCTCACGATGTTTGGCGAGATCTCTCCCCAGGTTTGGGGGCTATCTCGCCAGGGTTGGTGGGAGGCCTTCCCCGGTTTGGCCAGAAATCTCAGCAGGTTGGCGGGATATCTCGCCATGTTTGCCTGGAAATCTCACCAGGTTTGGCGGGAAACCTCACCGGGTTGGGCGGGAGATCTCACGGGTTGGGCGGGAGATCTCACCTGATTTGGACCGAGTCTGGTGAGATTTCCATAAGATCTGGCGAGATTTCCCTGAGATCTCGCAAGAGCCGGGCTGTCACCTCAGGAGATTGATCTCCAAATCACCTGAGGTCCGGGGAAGGCAAGAGGTATAGATTCTTTCCACATTTCCGCGGTGTTGTGTGGCTAGCGCACTGAGCTTTAAGGTTTGGAGAGCCAGGGAAAGCCCCCAGGGGCCTGCCTCCGTTCTCACCGTCCTGCAGTGGGCCCTTTGGCTTCTGGTTTCCCCTCCTGCTCTCCTGTGCCGGTCACCTCGCCGTGAGTGTGAAGGAGCTTTCCCCTGGCCCCTTCATCCCGAATCCAAGCTCCTTTCTTACCTGCTTTAGAGCCAGGATGCTGAAACAACAGGGATTGAGGGAGACACCCTGTGTGTCTTCTTGAAGGGCATGCCTGGGACCAATGAGGAAAGTTGACTGCTGCCCAACCCCTCCGTGTGGGTTCCCTACGGACACTGGGAGCACAGCAATCCCTGCTACGTACGGGATACAAGATCCGCCCAGGGGCCAGCAAGTTTGCCCCACGGGCGAACGGTTTTTGGCCCTGGATCTCACTAAATGCGCCGTGATCTCCACAGATTTCAGTGAGACGTCCCAAGATTTTCCCCAAGATCAGGTGATCTCTGGCTAAAGAAGAGGTGTCTCTTCTGAGTCTTTTTCTGGCTGGTTGTGCGCTTAAGAGAGTCATCCTGAACGTTATCAATGTGTGCCACCTTCTCGTGCCTGGGGTGGCGCATTGCTTTTCCCTCCTGTTCCTGCCTTTCTCACTCCGTCCTTCGGGTTGAGTGTGAAAAACGCTTCAGCAGGCCTGCTCCTTCTGTTTTCAGGGCTCCCTTATTACCCCCACGTCAAAGATGTTGCGATTCCAGGGATTGACGTGGGAGACCAATTGTTGACTCCCTCCTGTTGTGCCTGGGAGTATTTCGACCACTGGAGCTATTGGACGTTGTGCACACTTCTGGAATGTGCCATCCCTAAGCACCTAAGTGGCTCAAAGCAGTCTGTGCTGGGGAGGGCCATTTCCCCACACCACCGCCCCCAGAGCCTGGGTGATTGGTCACAGATGCATCAAGTTTTGGCCACAGAAGACAAGAGCTGAGCCTGACATATCAGAAGATTTGGGTGAGATCTCGCGAGGCCGGGCTCGCTATCTCCGAGGTGTGGATGAGTTCTTCCCGGGTCTGGAGAGAAACCTCATGAGCTGAGGAGGAGATAGCGGGATGTATGGCTAGAAGTCTCCGGACGTGTGGGTGAGATCTCACGTGATTTGGACGGATCTGGTGAAATTTCCGTGAGAACTGGCTCGATATGGGTGAGATCTAAAAGCTTGGCTTGGCGTCACATGAGATTTCCCTGCCAAATCACGGAGGTACGGTGAAGGAAAGAGGTCTATTTTCTTTCATGTCGAGGGCCTTCTGAGGCTACTGCAGGGAGCATTAAGGTATTGAGAGCTGGGAAGAGCCCCCACGGGGGCTGCCTCTCTGCTCACCATCCTGCAATGGGGACCGTTGTTCCTTCTTTCCCCCTCCACTCTCCTGCTTCTCACACGTCTGGATGAGTGTGAGTCAGCATCCGCCTGGCCCACGTACCGGCCCTTCTTAACTGCTTTAGAGCCAGGATGCTGAAACAACGGGGATTTCGGTGTGAGGCACTTTGTGTCTTTCCAAGGGCCATGTCTGTGACAAATGAGGAAAGTGGAATTCTCGCCACCACTTCCATGCTGTGCCTTTCTGAAGGGCATTCCTGGGACGACTTAGGAAAACAGGAATCTGCCCGACACTTCCATCCGTATCAATCGCTTCCGTGAAGAAGCGTGCACCTGGCCCGTCAGTGGTTCCGATGCCTTGGAGCCAGGATGCTGAAACACCAGGGATTGAGGGGTGAGAAACTTTGTGTCTCTCTCAAGGCATTCCTGGGCCCAATTAGGAAAGGACAATTCTGCCCAGCGCTTCCATGTGGACAAATCCCTTGGAGGAATAAGCATCCAGCTGGCCCACCGATGGTTTAGATGCCAAAGGGCCGGGATGCTGACCAACATGGTTTGAGGTGGGAGACACACTGTGCCTTTCTCAAGGGCTGCCTGTGAACCATTAGGAAAGGAGAATTCCGCCCAACCCTTCCATGTGTATTCACTGTTTCCATTAGGAACACCAGCCAGCCCTGCTCCAGAGGGCCTAAACGATCCAGCCAAGGGCCAGGGAGTTTGCCACAGGTGCGAAGGATTTTCGGGCCTACGTCTCCAGAAATGGGCCGAGATCTCACGAGATTTGTATGAGATCTCACCGGATTTTCCCCAAGATCATCTGATGTCTCGCTAAAGGAGAGGTATCGTTTCTTTTTCTTTTTCTGGGTGGTTTCGCCCTGAACAGGATCAGCCTTCATGTTTTGGGTGCGTGCTCACTTTTGGTGCTTAGGATGGCAAATCGCTTCCTCCTTCTCCTCCTGCTTTCCTCATTCCGTCCCTCGAGTTTCGTGTGCAGAGGTATTCACCAGGCCCGTTCATTCCGAATGCAGTCCTCCCTTATTCCCCAGTCCTCCCGCAGGACGTTGCGATACCAGGGATTTAGGTGGGAGACAGCTTCTTTCTTCCCTCACGTGGTGCCTGGGAGCAATTCTCAAAGCGCAGGTATTAGCAGTTCGGCCCCCATCTGGCCTAGGCCTTCCCTAACTGCCTAAGGGGTGCAAAGCCGGCTCTGCTGGCGAGTTCTAGTTCTCCACCCTCCCCCATCTTGTGACTGGGGGATTGGTGACAGACGCATCTGCGGTTGGCCTTAGATATCAGTGGCAGGGCCACAGATCCCACGAGGTCTGGCTGGCCATCCCAGGACGTTTGGCGGCAAAGCAAACGAGGTCTGGCTGGCAATCTCACGAGGTGGGGTTGGAAATCTCACGACGTTCGGCTGGAAATCCCAGGAGGTCGGGCTAGAAAGCTCACGAGGGTGGCCGGGAAACGCGCGACGTATGGCCGGCAAACTCACGAGGTTTGGTGGGAAAACTCATGCGCTTGGGCGGGGAACCTCACGAGGTTTGGCCGGGAAACTCACGGGGTTTGGCCGGGAAACTCACGCGGGTCGGCGGCAATTCTCAAGAGGGTTGTCGGGAAACGTCACAAGGGTTTTCGGGACATCTCCCGCGGTTTGGAGGGACGTCTCCCGCGGTTTGGAGGGATAGCACCCCAGGTTTCCTGGCGTATCGGACGAGGCCCAGCGGGGTACCTCACGATGTTTGGCGAGATCTCTCCCCAGGTTTGGGGGCTATCTCGCCAGGGTTGGTGGGAGGCCTTCCCCGGTTTGGCCAGAAATCTCAGCAGGTTGGCGGGATATCTCGCCATGTTTGCCTGGAAATCTCACCAGGTTTGGCGGGAAACCTCACCGGGTTGGGCGGGAGATCTCACGGGTTGGGCGGGAGATCTCACCTGATTTGGACCGAGTCTGGTGAGATTTCCATAAGATCTGGCGAGATTTCCCTGAGATCTCGCAAGAGCCGGGCTGTCACCTCAGGAGATTGATCTCCAAATCACCTGAGGTCCGGGGAAGGCAAGAGGTATAGATTCTTTCCACATTTCCGCGGTGTTGTGTGGCTAGCGCACTGAGCTTTAAGGTTTGGAGAGCCAGGGAAAGCCCCCAGGGGCCTGCCTCCGTTCTCACCGTCCTGCAGTGGGCCCTTTGGCTTCTGGTTTCCCCTCCTGCTCTCCTGTGCCGGTCACCTCGCCGTGAGTGTGAAGGAGCTTTCCCCTGGCCCCTTCATCCCGAATCCAAGCTCCTTTCTTACCTGCTTTAGAGCCAGGATGCTGAAACAACAGGGATTGAGGGAGACACCCTGTGTGTCTTCTTGAAGGGCATGCCTGGGACCAATGAGGAAAGTTGACTGCTGCCCAACCCCTCCGTGTGGGTTCCCTACGGACACTGGGAGCACAGCAATCCCTGCTACGTACGGGTTACAAGATCCGCCCAGGGGCCAGCAAGTTTGCCCCACGGGCGAACGGTTTTTGGCCCTGGATCTCACTAAATGCGCCGTGATCTCCACAGATTTCAGTGAGACGTCCCAAGATTTTCCCCAAGATCAGGTGATCTCTGGCTAAAGAAGAGGTGTCTCTTCTGAGTCTTTTTCTGGCTGGTTGTGCGCTTAAGAGAGTCATCCTGAACGTTATCAATGTGTGCCACCTTCTCGTGCCTGGGGTGGCGCATTGCTTTTCCCTCCTGTTCCTGCCTTTCTCACTCCGTCCTTCGGGTTGAGTGTGAAAAACGCTTCAGCAGGCCTGCTCCTTCTGTTTTCAGGGCTCCCTTATTACCCCCACGTCAAAGATGTTGCGATTCCAGGGATTGACGTGGGAGACCAATTGTTGACTCCCTCCTGTTGTGCCTGGGAGTATTTCGACCACTGGAGCTATTGGACGTTGTGCACACTTCTGGAATGTGCCATCCCTAAGCACCTAAGTGGCTCAAAGCAGTCTGTGCTGGGGAGGGCCATTTCCCCACACCACCGCCCCCAGAGCCTGGGTGATTGGTCACAGATGCATCAAGTTTTGGCCACAGAAGACAAGAGCTGAGCCTGACATATCAGAAGATTTGGGTGAGATCTCGCGAGGCCGGGCTCGCTATCTCCGAGGTGTGGATGAGTTCTTCCCGGGTCTGGAGAGAAACCTCATGAGCTGAGGAGGAGATAGCGGGATGTATGGCTAGAAGTCTCCGGACGTGTGGGTGAGATCTCACGTGATTTGGACGGATCTGGTGAAATTTCCGTGAGAACTGGCTCGATATGGGTGAGATCTAAAAGCTTGGCTTGGCGTCACATGAGATTTCCCTGCCAAATCACGGAGGTACGGTGAAGGAAAGAGGTCTATTTTCTTTCATGTCGAGGGCCTTCTGAGGCTACTGCAGGGAGCATTAAGGTATTGAGAGCTGGGAAGAGCCCCCACGGGGGCTGCCTCTATTCTCACCATCCTGCAATGGGGACCGTTGTTCCTTCTTTCCCCCTCCACTCTCCTGCTTCTCACACGTCTGGATGAGTGTGAGTCAGCATCCGCCTGGCCCACGTACCGGCCCTTCTTAACTGCTTTAGAGCCAGGATGCTGAAACAACGGGGATTTCGGTGTGAGGCACTTTGTGTCTTTCCAAGGGCCATGTCTGTGACAAATGAGGAAAGTGGAATTCTCGCCACCACTTCCATGCTGTGCCTTTCTGAAGGGCATTCCTGGGACGACTTAGGAAAACAGGAATCTGCCCGACACTTCCATCCGTATCAATCGCTTCCGTGAAGAAGCGTGCACCTGGCCCGTCAGTGGTTCCGATGCCTTGGAGCCAGGATGCTGAAACACCAGGGATTGAGGGGTGAGAAACTTTGTGTCTCTCTCAAGGCATTCCTGGGCCCAATTAGGAAAGGACAATTCTGCCCAGCGCTTCCATGTGGACAAATCCCTTGGAGGAATAAGCATCCAGCTGGCCCACCGATGGTTTAGATGCCAAAGGGCCGGGATGCTGACCAACATGGTTTGAGGTGGGAGACACACTGTGCCTTTCTCAAGGGCTGCCTGTGAACCATTAGGAAAGGAGAATTCCGCCCAACCCTTCCATGTGTATTCACTGTTTCCATTAGGAACACCAGCCAGCCCTGCTCCAGAGGGCCTAAACGATCCAGCCAAGGGCCAGGGAGTTTGCCACAGGTGCGAAGGATTTTCGGGCCTACGTCTCCAGAAATGGGCCGAGATCTCACGAGATTTGTATGAGATCTCACCGGATTTTCCCCAAGATCATCTGATGTCTCGCTAAAGGAGAGGTATCGTTTCTTTTTCTTTTTCTGGGTGGTTTCGCCCTGAACAGGATCAGCCTTCATGTTTTGGGTGCGTGCTCACTTTTGGTGCTTAGGATGGCAAATCGCTTCCTCCTTCTCCTCCTGCTTTCCTCATTCCGTCCCTCGAGTTTCGTGTGCAGAGGTATTCACCAGGCCCGTTCATTCCGAATGCAGTCCTCCCTTATTCCCCAGTCCTCCCGCAGGACGTTGCGATACCAGGGATTTAGGTGGGAGACAGCTTCTTTCTTCCCTCACGTGGTGCCTGGGAGCAATTCTCAAAGCGCAGGTATTAGCAGTTCGGCCCCCATCTGGCCTAGGCCTTCCCTAACTGCCTAAGGGGTGCAAAGCCGGCTCTGCTGGCGAGTTCTAGTTCTCCACCCTCCCCCATCTTGTGACTGGGGGATTGGTGACAGACGCATCTGCGGTTGGCCTTAGATATCAGTGGCAGGGCCACAGATCCCACGAGGTCTGGCTGGCCATCCCAGGACGTTTGGCGGCAAAGCAAACGAGGTCTGGCTGGCAATCTCACGAGGTGGGGTTGGAAATCTCACGACGTTCGGCTGGAAATCCCAGGAGGTCGGGCTAGAAAGCTCACGAGGGTGGCCGGGAAACGCGCGACGTATGGCCGGCAAACTCACGAGGTTTGGTGGGAAAACTCATGCGCTTGGGCGGGGAACCTCACGAGGTTTGGCCGGGAAACTCACGGGGTTTGGCCGGGAAACTCACGCGGGTCGGCGGCAATTCTCAAGAGGGTTGTCGGGAAACGTCACAAGGGTTTTCGGGACATCTCCCGCGGTTTGGAGGGACGTCTCCCGCGGTTTGGAGGGATAGCACCCCAGGTTTCCTGGCGTATCGGACGAGGCCCAGCGGGGTACCTCACGATGTTTGGCGAGATCTCTCCCCAGGTTTGGGGGCTATCTCGCCAGGGTTGGTGGGAGGCCTTCCCCGGTTTGGCCAGAAATCTCAGCAGGTTGGCGGGATATCTCGCCATGTTTGCCTGGAAATCTCACCAGGTTTGGCGGGAAACCTCACCGGGTTGGGCGGGAGATCTCACGGGTTGGGCGGGAGATCTCACCTGATTTGGACCGAGTCTGGTGAGATTTCCATAAGATCTGGCGAGATTTCCCTGAGATCTCGCAAGAGCCGGGCTGTCACCTCAGGAGATTGATCTCCAAATCACCTGAGGTCCGGGGAAGGCAAGAGGTATAGATTCTTTCCACATTTCCGCGGTGTTGTGTGGCTAGCGCACTGAGCTTTAAGGTTTGGAGAGCCAGGGAAAGCCCCCAGGGGCCTGCCTCCGTTCTCACCGTCCTGCAGTGGGCCCTTTGGCTTCTGGTTTCCCCTCCTGCTCTCCTGTGCCGGTCACCTCGCCGTGAGTGTGAAGGAGCTTTCCCCTGGCCCATTCATCCCGAATCCAAGCTCCTTTCTTACCTGCTTTAGAGCCAGGATGCTGAAACAACAGGGATTGAGGGAGACACCCTGTGTGTCTTCTTGAAGGGCATGCCTGGGACCAATGAGGAAAGTTGACTGCTGCCCAACCCCTCCGTGTGGGTTCCCTACGGACACTGGGAGCACAGCAATCCCTGCTACGTACGGGTTACAAGATCCGCCCAGGGGCCAGCAAGTTTGCCCCACGGGCGAACGGTTTTTGGCCCTGGATCTCACTAAATGCGCCGTGATCTCCACAGATTTCAGTGAGACGTCCCAAGATTTTCCCCAAGATCAGGTGATCTCTGGCTAAAGAAGAGGTGTCTCTTCTGAGTCTTTTTCTGGCTGGTTGTGCGCTTAAGAGAGTCATCCTGAACGTTATCAATGTGTGCCACCTTCTCGTGCCTGGGGTGGCGCATTGCTTTTCCCTCCTGTTCCTGCCTTTCTCACTCCGTCCTTCGGGTTGAGTGTGAAAAACGCTTCAGCAGGCCTGCTCCTTCTGTTTTCAGGGCTCCCTTATTACCCCCACGTCAAAGATGTTGCGATTCCAGGGATTGACGTGGGAGACCAATTGTTGACTCCCTCCTGTTGTGCCTGGGAGTATTTCGACCACTGGAGCTATTGGACGTTGTGCACACTTCTGGAATGTGCCATCCCTAAGCACCTAAGTGGCTCAAAGCAGTCTGTGCTGGGGAGGGCCATTTCCCCACACCACCGCCCCCAGAGCCTGGGTGATTGGTCACAGATGCATCAAGTTTTGGCCACAGAAGACAAGAGCTGAGCCTGACATATCAGAAGATTTGGGTGAGATCTCGCGAGGCCGGGCTCGCTATCTCCGAGGTGTGGATGAGTTCTTCCCGGGTCTGGAGAGAAACCTCATGAGCTGAGGAGGAGATAGCGGGATGTATGGCTAGAAGTCTCCGGACGTGTGGGTGAGATCTCACGTGATTTGGACGGATCTGGTGAAATTTCCGTGAGAACTGGCTCGATATGGGTGAGATCTAAAAGCTTGGCTTGGCGTCACATGAGATTTCCCTGCCAAATCACGGAGGTACGGTGAAGGAAAGAGGTCTATTTTCTTTCATGTCGAGGGCCTTCTGAGGCTACTGCAGGGAGCATTAAGGTATTGAGAGCTGGGAAGAGCCCCCACGGGGGCTGCCTCTCTGCTCACCATCCTGCAATGGGGACCGTTGTTCCTTCTTTCCCCCTCCACTCTCCTGCTTCTCACACGTCTGGATGAGTGTGAGTCAGCATCCGCCTGGCCCACGTACCGGCCCTTCTTAACTGCTTTAGAGCCAGGATGCTGAAACAACGGGGATTTCGGTGTGAGGCACTTTGTGTCTTTCCAAGGGCCATGTCTGTGACAAATGAGGAAAGTGGAATTCTCGCCACCACTTCCATGCTGTGCCTTTCTGAAGGGCATTCCTGGGACGACTTAGGAAAACAGGAATCTGCCCGACACTTCCATCCGTATCAATCGCTTCCGTGAAGAAGCGTGCACCTGGCCCGTCAGTGGTTCCGATGCCTTGGAGCCAGGATGCTGAAACACCAGGGATTGAGGGGTGAGAAACTTTGTGTCTCTCTCAAGGCATTCCTGGGCCCAATTAGGAAAGGACAATTCTGCCCAGCGCTTCCATGTGGACAAATCCCTTGGAGGAATAAGCATCCAGCTGGCCCACCGATGGTTTAGATGCCAAAGGGCCGGGATGCTGACCAACATGGTTTGAGGTGGGAGACACACTGTGCCTTTCTCAAGGGCTGCCTGTGAACCATTAGGAAAGGAGAATTCCGCCCAACCCTTCCATGTGTATTCACTGTTTCCATTAGGAACACCAGCCAGCCCTGCTCCAGAGGGCCTAAACGATCCAGCCAAGGGCCAGGGAGTTTGCCACAGGTGCGAAGGATTTTCGGGCCTACGTCTCCAGAAATGGGCCGAGATCTCACGAGATTTGTATGAGATCTCACCGGATTTTCCCCAAGATCATCTGATGTCTCGCTAAAGGAGAGGTATCGTTTCTTTTTCTTTTTCTGGGTGGTTTCGCCCTGAACAGGATCAGCCTTCATGTTTTGGGTGCGTGCTCACTTTTGGTGCTTAGGATGGCAAATCGCTTCCTCCTTCTCCTCCTGCTTTCCTCATTCCGTCCCTCGAGTTTCGTGTGCAGAGGTATTCACCAGGCCCGTTCATTCCGAATGCAGTCCTCCCTTATTCCCCAGTCCTCCCGCAGGACGTTGCGATACCAGGGATTTAGGTGGGAGACAGCTTCTTTCTTCCCTCACGTGGTGCCTGGGAGCAATTCTCAAAGCGCAGGTATTAGCAGTTCGGCCCCCATCTGGCCTAGGCCTTCCCTAACTGCCTAAGGGGTGCAAAGCCGGCTCTGCTGGCGAGTTCTAGTTCTCCACCCTCCCCCATCTTGTGACTGGGGGATTGGTGACAGACGCATCTGCGGTTGGCCTTAGATATCAGTGGCAGGGCCACAGATCCCACGAGGTCTGGCTGGCCATCCCAGGACGTTTGGCGGCAAAGCAAACGAGGTCTGGCTGGCAATCTCACGAGGTGGGGTTGGAAATCTCACGACGTTCGGCTGGAAATCCCAGGAGGTCGGGCTAGAAAGCTCACGAGGGTGGCCGGGAAACGCGCGACGTATGGCCGGCAAACTCACGAGGTTTGGTGGGAAAACTCATGCGCTTGGGCGGGGAACCTCACGAGGTTTGGCCGGGAAACTCACGGGGTTTGGCCGGGAAACTCACGCGGGTCGGCGGCAATTCTCAAGAGGGTTGTCGGGAAACGTCACAAGGGTTTTCGGGACATCTCCCGCGGTTTGGAGGGACGTCTCCCGCGGTTTGGAGGGATAGCACCCCAGGTTTCCTGGCGTATCGGACGAGGCCCAGCGGGGTACCTCACGATGTTTGGCGAGATCTCTCCCCAGGTTTGGGGGCTATCTCGCCAGGGTTGGTGGGAGGCCTTCCCCGGTTTGGCCAGAAATCTCAGCAGGTTGGCGGGATATCTCGCCATGTTTGCCTGGAAATCTCACCAGGTTTGGCGGGAAACCTCACCGGGTTGGGCGGGAGATCTCACGGGTTGGGCGGGAGATCTCACCTGATTTGGACCGAGTCTGGTGAGATTTCCATAAGATCTGGCGAGATTTCCCTGAGATCTCGCAAGAGCCGGGCTGTCACCTCAGGAGATTGATCTCCAAATCACCTGAGGTCCGGGGAAGGCAAGAGGTATAGATTCTTTCCACATTTCCGCGGTGTTGTGTGGCTAGCGCACTGAGCTTTAAGGTTTGGAGAGCCAGGGAAAGCCCCCAGGGGCCTGCCTCCGTTCTCACCGTCCTGCAGTGGGCCCTTTGGCTTCTGGTTTCCCCTCCTGCTCTCCTGTGCCGGTCACCTCGCCGTGAGTGTGAAGGAGCTTTCCCCTGGCCCCTTCATCCCGAATCCAAGCTCCTTTCTTACCTGCTTTAGAGCCAGGATGCTGAAACAACAGGGATTGAGGGAGACACCCTGTGTGTCTTCTTGAAGGGCATGCCTGGGACCAATGAGGAAAGTTGACTGCTGCCCAACCCCTCCGTGTGGGTTCCCTACGGACACTGGGAGCACAGCAATCCCTGCTACGTACGGGTTACAAGATCCGCCCAGGGGCCAGCAAGTTTGCCCCACGGGCGAACGGTTTTTGGCCCTGGATCTCACTAAATGCGCCGTGATCTCCACAGATTTCAGTGAGACGTCCCAAGATTTTCCCCAAGATCAGGTGATCTCTGGCTAAAGAAGAGGTGTCTCTTCTGAGTCTTTTTCTGGCTGGTTGTGCGCTTAAGAGAGTCATCCTGAACGTTATCAATGTGTGCCACCTTCTCGTGCCTGGGGTGGCGCATTGCTTTTCCCTCCTGTTCCTGCCTTTCTCACTCCGTCCTTCGGGTTGAGTGTGAAAAACGCTTCAGCAGGCCTGCTCCTTCTGTTTTCAGGGCTCCCTTATTACCCCCACGTCAAAGATGTTGCGATTCCAGGGATTGACGTGGGAGACCAATTGTTGACTCCCTCCTGTTGTGCCTGGGAGTATTTCGACCACTGGAGCTATTGGACGTTGTGCACACTTCTGGAATGTGCCATCCCTAAGCACCTAAGTGGCTCAAAGCAGTCTGTGCTGGGGAGGGCCATTTCCCCACACCACCGCCCCCAGAGCCTGGGTGATTGGTCACAGATGCATCAAGTTTTGGCCACAGAAGACAAGAGCTGAGCCTGACATATCAGAAGATTTGGGTGAGATCTCGCGAGGCCGGGCTCGCTATCTCCGAGGTGTGGATGAGTTCTTCCCGGGTCTGGAGAGAAACCTCATGAGCTGAGGAGGAGATAGCGGGATGTATGGCTAGAAGTCTCCGGACGTGTGGGTGAGATCTCACGTGATTTGGACGGATCTGGTGAAATTTCCGTGAGAACTGGCTCGATATGGGTGAGATCTAAAAGCTTGGCTTGGCGTCACATGAGATTTCCCTGCCAAATCACGGAGGTACGGTGAAGGAAAGAGGTCTATTTTCTTTCATGTCGAGGGCCTTCTGAGGCTACTGCAGGGAGCATTAAGGTATTGAGAGCTGGGAAGAGCCCCCACGGGGGCTGCCTCTCTGCTCACCATCCTGCAATGGGGACCGTTGTTCCTTCTTTCCCCCTCCACTCTCCTGCTTCTCACACGTCTGGATGAGTGTGAGTCAGCATCCGCCTGGCCCACGTACCGGCCCTTCTTAACTGCTTTAGAGCCAGGATGCTGAAACAACGGGGATTTCGGTGTGAGGCACTTTGTGTCTTTCCAAGGGCCATGTCTGTGACAAATGAGGAAAGTGGAATTCTCGCCACCACTTCCATGCTGTGCCTTTCTGAAGGGCATTCCTGGGACGACTTAGGAAAACAGGAATCTGCCCGACACTTCCATCCGTATCAATCGCTTCCGTGAAGAAGCGTGCACCTGGCCCGTCAGTGGTTCCGATGCCTTGGAGCCAGGATGCTGAAACACCAGGGATTGAGGGGTGAGAAACTTTGTGTCTCTCTCAAGGCATTCCTGGGCCCAATTAGGAAAGGACAATTCTGCCCAGCGCTTCCATGTGGACAAATCCCTTGGAGGAATAAGCATCCAGCTGGCCCACCGATGGTTTAGATGCCAAAGGGCCGGGATGCTGACCAACATGGTTTGAGGTGGGAGACACACTGTGCCTTTCTCAAGGGCTGCCTGTGAACCATTAGGAAAGGAGAATTCCGCCCAACCCTTCCATGTGTATTCACTGTTTCCATTAGGAACACCAGCCAGCCCTGCTCCAGAGGGCCTAAACGATCCAGCCAAGGGCCAGGGAGTTTGCCACAGGTGCGAAGGATTTTCGGGCCTACGTCTCCAGAAATGGGCCGAGATCTCACGAGATTTGTATGAGATCTCACCGGATTTTCCCCAAGATCATCTGATGTCTCGCTAAAGGAGAGGTATCGTTTCTTTTTCTTTTTCTGGGTGGTTTCGCCCTGAACAGGATCAGCCTTCATGTTTTGGGTGCGTGCTCACTTTTGGTGCTTAGGATGGCAAATCGCTTCCTCCTTCTCCTCCTGCTTTCCTCATTCCGTCCCTCGAGTTTCGTGTGCAGAGGTATTCACCAGGCCCGTTCATTCCGAATGCAGTCCTCCCTTATTCCCCAGTCCTCCCGCAGGACGTTGCGATACCAGGGATTTAGGTGGGAGACAGCTTCTTTCTTCCCTCACGTGGTGCCTGGGAGCAATTCTCAAAGCGCAGGTATTAGCAGTTCGGCCCCCATCTGGCCTAGGCCTTCCCTAACTGCCTAAGGGGTGCAAAGCCGGCTCTGCTGGCGAGTTCTAGTTCTCCACCCTCCCCCATCTTGTGACTGGGGGATTGGTGACAGACGCATCTGCGGTTGGCCTTAGATATCAGTGGCAGGGCCACAGATCCCACGAGGTCTGGCTGGCCATCCCAGGACGTTTGGCGGCAAAGCAAACGAGGTCTGGCTGGCAATCTCACGAGGTGGGGTTGGAAATCTCACGACGTTCGGCTGGAAATCCCAGGAGGTCGGGCTAGAAAGCTCACGAGGGTGGCCGGGAAACGCGCGACGTATGGCCGGCAAACTCACGAGGTTTGGTGGGAAAACTCATGCGCTTGGGCGGGGAACCTCACGAGGTTTGGCCGGGAAACTCACGGGGTTTGGCCGGGAAACTCACGCGGGTCGGCGGCAATTCTCAAGAGGGTTGTCGGGAAACGTCACAAGGGTTTTCGGGACATCTCCCGCGGTTTGGAGGGACGTCTCCCGCGGTTTGGAGGGATAGCACCCCAGGTTTCCTGGCGTATCGGACGAGGCCCAGCGGGGTACCTCACGATGTTTGGCGAGATCTCTCCCCAGGTTTGGGGGCTATCTCGCCAGGGTTGGTGGGAGGCCTTCCCCGGTTTGGCCAGAAATCTCAGCAGGTTGGCGGGATATCTCGCCATGTTTGCCTGGAAATCTCACCAGGTTTGGCGGGAAACCTCACCGGGTTGGGCGGGAGATCTCACGGGTTGGGCGGGAGATCTCACCTGATTTGGACCGAGTCTGGTGAGATTTCCATAAGATCTGGCGAGATTTCCCTGAGATCTCGCAAGAGCCGGGCTGTCACCTCAGGAGATTGATCTCCAAATCACCTGAGGTCCGGGGAAGGCAAGAGGTATAGATTCTTTCCACATTTCCGCGGTGTTGTGTGGCTAGCGCACTGAGCTTTAAGGTTTGGAGAGCCAGGGAAAGCCCCCAGGGGCCTGCCTCCGTTCTCACCGTCCTGCAGTGGGCCCTTTGGCTTCTGGTTTCCCCTCCTGCTCTCCTGTGCCGGTCACCTCGCCGTGAGTGTGAAGGAGCTTTCCCCTGGCCCCTTCATCCCGAATCCAAGCTCCTTTCTTACCTGCTTTAGAGCCAGGATGCTGAAACAACAGGGATTGAGGGAGACACCCTGTGTGTCTTCTTGAAGGGCATGCCTGGGACCAATGAGGAAAGTTGACTGCTGCCCAACCCCTCCGTGTGGGTTCCCTACGGACACTGGGAGCACAGCAATCCCTGCTACGTACGGGTTACAAGATCCGCCCAGGGGCCAGCAAGTTTGCCCCACGGGCGAACGGTTTTTGGCCCTGGATCTCACTAAATGCGCCGTGATCTCCACAGATTTCAGTGAGACGTCCCAAGATTTTCCCCAAGATCAGGTGATCTCTGGCTAAAGAAGAGGTGTCTCTTCTGAGTCTTTTTCTGGCTGGTTGTGCGCTTAAGAGAGTCATCCTGAACGTTATCAATGTGTGCCACCTTCTCGTGCCTGGGGTGGCGCATTGCTTTTCCCTCCTGTTCCTGCCTTTCTCACTCCGTCCTTCGGGTTGAGTGTGAAAAACGCTTCAGCAGGCCTGCTCCTTCTGTTTTCAGGGCTCCCTTATTACCCCCACGTCAAAGATGTTGCGATTCCAGGGATTGACGTGGGAGACCAATTGTTGACTCCCTCCTGTTGTGCCTGGGAGTATTTCGACCACTGGAGCTATTGGACGTTGTGCACACTTCTGGAATGTGCCATCCCTAAGCACCTAAGTGGCTCAAAGCAGTCTGTGCTGGGGAGGGCCATTTCCCCACACCACCGCCCCCAGAGCCTGGGTGATTGGTCACAGATGCATCAAGTTTTGGCCACAGAAGACAAGAGCTGAGCCTGACATATCAGAAGATTTGGGTGAGATCTCGCGAGGCCGGGCTCGCTATCTCCGAGGTGTGGATGAGTTCTTCCCGGGTCTGGAGAGAAACCTCATGAGCTGAGGAGGAGATAGCGGGATGTATGGCTAGAAGTCTCCGGACGTGTGGGTGAGATCTCACGTGATTTGGACGGATCTGGTGAAATTTCCGTGAGAACTGGCTCGATATGGGTGAGATCTAAAAGCTTGGCTTGGCGTCACATGAGATTTCCCTGCCAAATCACGGAGGTACGGTGAAGGAAAGAGGTCTATTTTCTTTCATGTCGAGGGCCTTCTGAGGCTACTGCAGGGAGCATTAAGGTATTGAGAGCTGGGAAGAGCCCCCACGGGGGCTGCCTCTCTGCTCACCATCCTGCAATGGGGACCGTTGTTCCTTCTTTCCCCCTCCACTCTCCTGCTTCTCACACGTCTGGATGAGTGTGAGTCAGCATCCGCCTGGCCCACGTACCGGCCCTTCTTAACTGCTTTAGAGCCAGGATGCTGAAACAACGGGGATTTCGGTGTGAGGCACTTTGTGTCTTTCCAAGGGCCATGTCTGTGACAAATGAGGAAAGTGGAATTCTCGCCACCACTTCCATGCTGTGCCTTTCTGAAGGGCATTCCTGGGACGACTTAGGAAAACAGGAATCTGCCCGACACTTCCATCCGTATCAATCGCTTCCGTGAAGAAGCGTGCACCTGGCCCGTCAGTGGTTCCGATGCCTTGGAGCCAGGATGCTGAAACACCAGGGATTGAGGGGTGAGAAACTTTGTGTCTCTCTCAAGGCATTCCTGGGCCCAATTAGGAAAGGACAATTCTGCCCAGCGCTTCCATGTGGACAAATCCCTTGGAGGAATAAGCATCCAGCTGGCCCACCGATGGTTTAGATGCCAAAGGGCCGGGATGCTGACCAACATGGTTTGAGGTGGGAGACACACTGTGCCTTTCTCAAGGGCTGCCTGTGAACCATTAGGAAAGGAGAATTCCGCCCAACCCTTCCATGTGTATTCACTGTTTCCATTAGGAACACCAGCCAGCCCTGCTCCAGAGGGCCTAAACGATCCAGCCAAGGGCCAGGGAGTTTGCCACAGGTGCGAAGGATTTTCGGGCCTACGTCTCCAGAAATGGGCCGAGATCTCACGAGATTTGTATGAGATCTCACCGGATTTTCCCCAAGATCATCTGATGTCTCGCTAAAGGAGAGGTATCGTTTCTTTTTCTTTTTCTGGGTGGTTTCGCCCTGAACAGGATCAGCCTTCATGTTTTGGGTGCGTGCTCACTTTTGGTGCTTAGGATGGCAAATCGCTTCCTCCTTCTCCTCCTGCTTTCCTCATTCCGTCCCTCGAGTTTCGTGTGCAGAGGTATTCACCAGGCCCGTTCATTCCGAATGCAGTCCTCCCTTATTCCCCAGTCCTCCCGCAGGACGTTGCGATACCAGGGATTTAGGTGGGAGACAGCTTCTTTCTTCCCTCACGTGGTGCCTGGGAGCAATTCTCAAAGCGCAGGTATTAGCAGTTCGGCCCCCATCTGGCCTAGGCCTTCCCTAACTGCCTAAGGGGTGCAAAGCCGGCTCTGCTGGCGAGTTCTAGTTCTCCACCCTCCCCCATCTTGTGACTGGGGGATTGGTGACAGACGCATCTGCGGTTGGCCTTAGATATCAGTGGCAGGGCCACAGATCCCACGAGGTCTGGCTGGCCATCCCAGGACGTTTGGCGGCAAAGCAAACGAGGTCTGGCTGGCAATCTCACGAGGTGGGGTTGGAAATCTCACGACGTTCGGCTGGAAATCCCAGGAGGTCGGGCTAGAAAGCTCACGAGGGTGGCCGGGAAACGCGCGACGTATGGCCGGCAAACTCACGAGGTTTGGTGGGAAAACTCATGCGCTTGGGCGGGGAACCTCACGAGGTTTGGCCGGGAAACTCACGGGGTTTGGCCGGGAAACTCACGCGGGTCGGCGGCAATTCTCAAGAGGGTTGTCGGGAAACGTCACAAGGGTTTTCGGGACATCTCCCGCGGTTTGGAGGGACGTCTCCCGCGGTTTGGAGGGATAGCACCCCAGGTTTCCTGGCGTATCGGACGAGGCCCAGCGGGGTACCTCACGATGTTTGGCGAGATCTCTCCCCAGGTTTGGGGGCTATCTCGCCAGGGTTGGTGGGAGGCCTTCCCCGGTTTGGCCAGAAATCTCAGCAGGTTGGCGGGATATCTCGCCATGTTTGCCTGGAAATCTCACCAGGTTTGGCGGGAAACCTCACCGGGTTGGGCGGGAGATCTCACGGGTTGGGCGGGAGATCTCACCTGATTTGGACCGAGTCTGGTGAGATTTCCATAAGATCTGGCGAGATTTCCCTGAGATCTCGCAAGAGCCGGGCTGTCACCTCAGGAGATTGATCTCCAAATCACCTGAGGTCCGGGGAAGGCAAGAGGTATAGATTCTTTCCACATTTCCGCGGTGTTGTGTGGCTAGCGCACTGAGCTTTAAGGTTTGGAGAGCCAGGGAAAGCCCCCAGGGGCCTGCCTCCGTTCTCACCGTCCTGCAGTGGGCCCTTTGGCTTCTGGTTTCCCCTCCTGCTCTCCTGTGCCGGTCACCTCGCCGTGAGTGTGAAGGAGCTTTCCCCTGGCCCATTCATCCCGAATCCAAGCTCCTTTCTTACCTGCTTTAGAGCCAGGATGCTGAAACAACAGGGATTGAGGGAGACACCCTGTGTGTCTTCTTGAAGGGCATGCCTGGGACCAATGAGGAAAGTTGACTGCTGCCCAACCCCTCCGTGTGGGTTCCCTACGGACACTGGGAGCACAGCAATCCCTGCTACGTACGGGTTACAAGATCCGCCCAGGGGCCAGCAAGTTTGCCCCACGGGCGAACGGTTTTTGGCCCTGGATCTCACTAAATGCGCCGTGATCTCCACAGATTTCAGTGAGACGTCCCAAGATTTTCCCCAAGATCAGGTGATCTCTGGCTAAAGAAGAGGTGTCTCTTCTGAGTCTTTTTCTGGCTGGTTGTGCGCTTAAGAGAGTCATCCTGAACGTTATCAATGTGTGCCACCTTCTCGTGCCTGGGGTGGCGCATTGCTTTTCCCTCCTGTTCCTGCCTTTCTCACTCCGTCCTTCGGGTTGAGTGTGAAAAACGCTTCAGCAGGCCTGCTCCTTCTGTTTTCAGGGCTCCCTTATTACCCCCACGTCAAAGATGTTGCGATTCCAGGGATTGACGTGGGAGACCAATTGTTGACTCCCTCCTGTTGTGCCTGGGAGTATTTCGACCACTGGAGCTATTGGACGTTGTGCACACTTCTGGAATGTGCCATCCCTAAGCACCTAAGTGGCTCAAAGCAGTCTGTGCTGGGGAGGGCCATTTCCCCACACCACCGCCCCCAGAGCCTGGGTGATTGGTCACAGATGCATCAAGTTTTGGCCACAGAAGACAAGAGCTGAGCCTGACATATCAGAAGATTTGGGTGAGATCTCGCGAGGCCGGGCTCGCTATCTCCGAGGTGTGGATGAGTTCTTCCCGGGTCTGGAGAGAAACCTCATGAGCTGAGGAGGAGATAGCGGGATGTATGGCTAGAAGTCTCCGGACGTGTGGGTGAGATCTCACGTGATTTGGACGGATCTGGTGAAATTTCCGTGAGAACTGGCTCGATATGGGTGAGATCTAAAAGCTTGGCTTGGCGTCACATGAGATTTCCCTGCCAAATCACGGAGGTACGGTGAAGGAAAGAGGTCTATTTTCTTTCATGTCGAGGGCCTTCTGAGGCTACTGCAGGGAGCATTAAGGTATTGAGAGCTGGGAAGAGCCCCCACGGGGGCTGCCTCTATTCTCACCATCCTGCAATGGGGACCGTTGTTCCTTCTTTCCCCCTCCACTCTCCTGCTTCTCACACGTCTGGATGAGTGTGAGTCAGCATCCGCCTGGCCCACGTACCGGCCCTTCTTAACTGCTTTAGAGCCAGGATGCTGAAACAACGGGGATTTCGGTGTGAGGCACTTTGTGTCTTTCCAAGGGCCATGTCTGTGACAAATGAGGAAAGTGGAATTCTCGCCACCACTTCCATGCTGTGCCTTTCTGAAGGGCATTCCTGGGACGACTTAGGAAAACAGGAATCTGCCCGACACTTCCATCCGTATCAATCGCTTCCGTGAAGAAGCGTGCACCTGGCCCGTCAGTGGTTCCGATGCCTTGGAGCCAGGATGCTGAAACACCAGGGATTGAGGGGTGAGAAACTTTGTGTCTCTCTCAAGGCATTCCTGGGCCCAATTAGGAAAGGACAATTCTGCCCAGCGCTTCCATGTGGACAAATCCCTTGGAGGAATAAGCATCCAGCTGGCCCACCGATGGTTTAGATGCCAAAGGGCCGGGATGCTGACCAACATGGTTTGAGGTGGGAGACACACTGTGCCTTTCTCAAGGGCTGCCTGTGAACCATTAGGAAAGGAGAATTCCGCCCAACCCTTCCATGTGTATTCACTGTTTCCATTAGGAACACCAGCCAGCCCTGCTCCAGAGGGCCTAAACGATCCAGCCAAGGGCCAGGGAGTTTGCCACAGGTGCGAAGGATTTTCGGGCCTACGTCTCCAGAAATGGGCCGAGATCTCACGAGATTTGTATGAGATCTCACCGGATTTTCCCCAAGATCATCTGATGTCTCGCTAAAGGAGAGGTATCGTTTCTTTTTCTTTTTCTGGGTGGTTTCGCCCTGAACAGGATCAGCCTTCATGTTTTGGGTGCGTGCTCACTTTTGGTGCTTAGGATGGCAAATCGCTTCCTCCTTCTCCTCCTGCTTTCCTCATTCCGTCCCTCGAGTTTCGTGTGCAGAGGTATTCACCAGGCCCGTTCATTCCGAATGCAGTCCTCCCTTATTCCCCAGTCCTCCCGCAGGACGTTGCGATACCAGGGATTTAGGTGGGAGACAGCTTCTTTCTTCCCTCACGTGGTGCCTGGGAGCAATTCTCAAAGCGCAGGTATTAGCAGTTCGGCCCCCATCTGGCCTAGGCCTTCCCTAACTGCCTAAGGGGTGCAAAGCCGGCTCTGCTGGCGAGTTCTAGTTCTCCACCCTCCCCCATCTTGTGACTGGGGGATTGGTGACAGACGCATCTGCGGTTGGCCTTAGATATCAGTGGCAGGGCCACAGATCCCACGAGGTCTGGCTGGCCATCCCAGGACGTTTGGCGGCAAAGCAAACGAGGTCTGGCTGGCAATCTCACGAGGTGGGGTTGGAAATCTCACGACGTTCGGCTGGAAATCCCAGGAGGTCGGGCTAGAAAGCTCACGAGGGTGGCCGGGAAACGCGCGACGTATGGCCGGCAAACTCACGAGGTTTGGTGGGAAAACTCATGCGCTTGGGCGGGGAACCTCACGAGGTTTGGCCGGGAAACTCACGGGGTTTGGCCGGGAAACTCACGCGGGTCGGCGGCAATTCTCAAGAGGGTTGTCGGGAAACGTCACAAGGGTTTTCGGGACATCTCCCGCGGTTTGGAGGGACGTCTCCCGCGGTTTGGAGGGATAGCACCCCAGGTTTCCTGGCGTATCGGACGAGGCCCAGCGGGGTACCTCACGATGTTTGGCGAGATCTCTCCCCAGGTTTGGGGGCTATCTCGCCAGGGTTGGTGGGAGGCCTTCCCCGGTTTGGCCAGAAATCTCAGCAGGTTGGCGGGATATCTCGCCATGTTTGCCTGGAAATCTCACCAGGTTTGGCGGGAAACCTCACCGGGTTGGGCGGGAGATCTCACGGGTTGGGCGGGAGATCTCACCTGATTTGGACCGAGTCTGGTGAGATTTCCATAAGATCTGGCGAGATTTCCCTGAGATCTCGCAAGAGCCGGGCTGTCACCTCAGGAGATTGATCTCCAAATCACCTGAGGTCCGGGGAAGGCAAGAGGTATAGATTCTTTCCACATTTCCGCGGTGTTGTGTGGCTAGCGCACTGAGCTTTAAGGTTTGGAGAGCCAGGGAAAGCCCCCAGGGGCCTGCCTCCGTTCTCACCGTCCTGCAGTGGGCCCTTTGGCTTCTGGTTTCCCCTCCTGCTCTCCTGTGCCGGTCACCTCGCCGTGAGTGTGAAGGAGCTTTCCCCTGGCCCATTCATCCCGAATCCAAGCTCCTTTCTTACCTGCTTTAGAGCCAGGATGCTGAAACAACAGGGATTGAGGGAGACACCCTGTGTGTCTTCTTGAAGGGCATGCCTGGGACCAATGAGGAAAGTTGACTGCTGCCCAACCCCTCCGTGTGGGTTCCCTACGGACACTGGGAGCACAGCAATCCCTGCTACGTACGGGTTACAAGATCCGCCCAGGGGCCAGCAAGTTTGCCCCACGGGCGAACGGTTTTTGGCCCTGGATCTCACTAAATGCGCCGTGATCTCCACAGATTTCAGTGAGACGTCCCAAGATTTTCCCCAAGATCAGGTGATCTCTGGCTAAAGAAGAGGTGTCTCTTCTGAGTCTTTTTCTGGCTGGTTGTGCGCTTAAGAGAGTCATCCTGAACGTTATCAATGTGTGCCACCTTCTCGTGCCTGGGGTGGCGCATTGCTTTTCCCTCCTGTTCCTGCCTTTCTCACTCCGTCCTTCGGGTTGAGTGTGAAAAACGCTTCAGCAGGCCTGCTCCTTCTGTTTTCAGGGCTCCCTTATTACCCCCACGTCAAAGATGTTGCGATTCCAGGGATTGACGTGGGAGACCAATTGTTGACTCCCTCCTGTTGTGCCTGGGAGTATTTCGACCACTGGAGCTATTGGACGTTGTGCACACTTCTGGAATGTGCCATCCCTAAGCACCTAAGTGGCTCAAAGCAGTCTGTGCTGGGGAGGGCCATTTCCCCACACCACCGCCCCCAGAGCCTGGGTGATTGGTCACAGATGCATCAAGTTTTGGCCACAGAAGACAAGAGCTGAGCCTGACATATCAGAAGATTTGGGTGAGATCTCGCGAGGCCGGGCTCGCTATCTCCGAGGTGTGGATGAGTTCTTCCCGGGTCTGGAGAGAAACCTCATGAGCTGAGGAGGAGATAGCGGGATGTATGGCTAGAAGTCTCCGGACGTGTGGGTGAGATCTCACGTGATTTGGACGGATCTGGTGAAATTTCCGTGAGAACTGGCTCGATATGGGTGAGATCTAAAAGCTTGGCTTGGCGTCACATGAGATTTCCCTGCCAAATCACGGAGGTACGGTGAAGGAAAGAGGTCTATTTTCTTTCATGTCGAGGGCCTTCTGAGGCTACTGCAGGGAGCATTAAGGTATTGAGAGCTGGGAAGAGCCCCCACGGGGGCTGCCTCTATTCTCACCATCCTGCAATGGGGACCGTTGTTCCTTCTTTCCCCCTCCACTCTCCTGCTTCTCACACGTCTGGATGAGTGTGAGTCAGCATCCGCCTGGCCCACGTACCGGCCCTTCTTAACTGCTTTAGAGCCAGGATGCTGAAACAACGGGGATTTCGGTGTGAGGCACTTTGTGTCTTTCCAAGGGCCATGTCTGTGACAAATGAGGAAAGTGGAATTCTCGCCACCACTTCCATGCTGTGCCTTTCTGAAGGGCATTCCTGGGACGACTTAGGAAAACAGGAATCTGCCCGACACTTCCATCCGTATCAATCGCTTCCGTGAAGAAGCGTGCACCTGGCCCGTCAGTGGTTCCGATGCCTTGGAGCCAGGATGCTGAAACACCAGGGATTGAGGGGTGAGAAACTTTGTGTCTCTCTCAAGGCATTCCTGGGCCCAATTAGGAAAGGACAATTCTGCCCAGCGCTTCCATGTGGACAAATCCCTTGGAGGAATAAGCATCCAGCTGGCCCACCGATGGTTTAGATGCCAAAGGGCCGGGATGCTGACCAACATGGTTTGAGGTGGGAGACACACTGTGCCTTTCTCAAGGGCTGCCTGTGAACCATTAGGAAAGGAGAATTCCGCCCAACCCTTCCATGTGTATTCACTGTTTCCATTAGGAACACCAGCCAGCCCTGCTCCAGAGGGCCTAAACGATCCAGCCAAGGGCCAGGGAGTTTGCCACAGGTGCGAAGGATTTTCGGGCCTACGTCTCCAGAAATGGGCCGAGATCTCACGAGATTTGTATGAGATCTCACCGGATTTTCCCCAAGATCATCTGATGTCTCGCTAAAGGAGAGGTATCGTTTCTTTTTCTTTTTCTGGGTGGTTTCGCCCTGAACAGGATCAGCCTTCATGTTTTGGGTGCGTGCTCACTTTTGGTGCTTAGGATGGCAAATCGCTTCCTCCTTCTCCTCCTGCTTTCCTCATTCCGTCCCTCGAGTTTCGTGTGCAGAGGTATTCACCAGGCCCGTTCATTCCGAATGCAGTCCTCCCTTATTCCCCAGTCCTCCCGCAGGACGTTGCGATACCAGGGATTTAGGTGGGAGACAGCTTCTTTCTTCCCTCACGTGGTGCCTGGGAGCAATTCTCAAAGCGCAGGTATTAGCAGTTCGGCCCCCATCTGGCCTAGGCCTTCCCTAACTGCCTAAGGGGTGCAAAGCCGGCTCTGCTGGCGAGTTCTAGTTCTCCACCCTCCCCCATCTTGTGACTGGGGGATTGGTGACAGACGCATCTGCGGTTGGCCTTAGATATCAGTGGCAGGGCCACAGATCCCACGAGGTCTGGCTGGCCATCCCAGGACGTTTGGCGGCAAAGCAAACGAGGTCTGGCTGGCAATCTCACGAGGTGGGGTTGGAAATCTCACGACGTTCGGCTGGAAATCCCAGGAGGTCGGGCTAGAAAGCTCACGAGGGTGGCCGGGAAACGCGCGACGTATGGCCGGCAAACTCACGAGGTTTGGTGGGAAAACTCATGCGCTTGGGCGGGGAACCTCACGAGGTTTGGCCGGGAAACTCACGGGGTTTGGCCGGGAAACTCACGCGGGTCGGCGGCAATTCTCAAGAGGGTTGTCGGGAAACGTCACAAGGGTTTTCGGGACATCTCCCGCGGTTTGGAGGGACGTCTCCCGCGGTTTGGAGGGATAGCACCCCAGGTTTCCTGGCGTATCGGACGAGGCCCAGCGGGGTACCTCACGATGTTTGGCGAGATCTCTCCCCAGGTTTGGGGGCTATCTCGCCAGGGTTGGTGGGAGGCCTTCCCCGGTTTGGCCAGAAATCTCAGCAGGTTGGCGGGATATCTCGCCATGTTTGCCTGGAAATCTCACCAGGTTTGGCGGGAAACCTCACCGGGTTGGGCGGGAGATCTCACGGGTTGGGCGGGAGATCTCACCTGATTTGGACCGAGTCTGGTGAGATTTCCATAAGATCTGGCGAGATTTCCCTGAGATCTCGCAAGAGCCGGGCTGTCACCTCAGGAGATTGATCTCCAAATCACCTGAGGTCCGGGGAAGGCAAGAGGTATAGATTCTTTCCACATTTCCGCGGTGTTGTGTGGCTAGCGCACTGAGCTTTAAGGTTTGGAGAGCCAGGGAAAGCCCCCAGGGGCCTGCCTCCGTTCTCACCGTCCTGCAGTGGGCCCTTTGGCTTCTGGTTTCCCCTCCTGCTCTCCTGTGCCGGTCACCTCGCCGTGAGTGTGAAGGAGCTTTCCCCTGGCCCATTCATCCCGAATCCAAGCTCCTTTCTTACCTGCTTTAGAGCCAGGATGCTGAAACAACAGGGATTGAGGGAGACACCCTGTGTGTCTTCTTGAAGGGCATGCCTGGGACCAATGAGGAAAGTTGACTGCTGCCCAACCCCTCCGTGTGGGTTCCCTACGGACACTGGGAGCACAGCAATCCCTGCTACGTACGGGTTACAAGATCCGCCCAGGGGCCAGCAAGTTTGCCCCACGGGCGAACGGTTTTTGGCCCTGGATCTCACTAAATGCGCCGTGATCTCCACAGATTTCAGTGAGACGTCCCAAGATTTTCCCCAAGATCAGGTGATCTCTGGCTAAAGAAGAGGTGTCTCTTCTGAGTCTTTTTCTGGCTGGTTGTGCGCTTAAGAGAGTCATCCTGAACGTTATCAATGTGTGCCACCTTCTCGTGCCTGGGGTGGCGCATTGCTTTTCCCTCCTGTTCCTGCCTTTCTCACTCCGTCCTTCGGGTTGAGTGTGAAAAACGCTTCAGCAGGCCTGCTCCTTCTGTTTTCAGGGCTCCCTTATTACCCCCACGTCAAAGATGTTGCGATTCCAGGGATTGACGTGGGAGACCAATTGTTGACTCCCTCCTGTTGTGCCTGGGAGTATTTCGACCACTGGAGCTATTGGACGTTGTGCACACTTCTGGAATGTGCCATCCCTAAGCACCTAAGTGGCTCAAAGCAGTCTGTGCTGGGGAGGGCCATTTCCCCACACCACCGCCCCCAGAGCCTGGGTGATTGGTCACAGATGCATCAAGTTTTGGCCACAGAAGACAAGAGCTGAGCCTGACATATCAGAAGATTTGGGTGAGATCTCGCGAGGCCGGGCTCGCTATCTCCGAGGTGTGGATGAGTTCTTCCCGGGTCTGGAGAGAAACCTCATGAGCTGAGGAGGAGATAGCGGGATGTATGGCTAGAAGTCTCCGGACGTGTGGGTGAGATCTCACGTGATTTGGACGGATCTGGTGAAATTTCCGTGAGAACTGGCTCGATATGGGTGAGATCTAAAAGCTTGGCTTGGCGTCACATGAGATTTCCCTGCCATATCACGGAGGTACGGTGAAGGAAAGAGGTCTATTTTCTTTCATGTCGAGGGCCTTCTGAGGCTACTGCAGGGAGCATTAAGGTATTGAGAGCTGGGAAGAGCCCCCACGGGGGCTGCCTCTATTCTCACCATCCTGCAATGGGGACCGTTGTTCCTTCTTTCCCCCTCCACTCTCCTGCTTCTCACACGTCTGGATGAGTGTGAGTCAGCATCCGCCTGGCCCACGTACCGGCCCTTCTTAACTGCTTTAGAGCCAGGATGCTGAAACAACGGGGATTTCGGTGTGAGGCACTTTGTGTCTTTCCAAGGGCCATGTCTGTGACAAATGAGGAAAGTGGAATTCTCGCCACCACTTCCATGCTGTGCCTTTCTGAAGGGCATTCCTGGGACGACTTAGGAAAACAGGAATCTGCCCGACACTTCCATCCGTATCAATCGCTTCCGTGAAGAAGCGTGCACCTGGCCCGTCAGTGGTTCCGATGCCTTGGAGCCAGGATGCTGAAACACCAGGGATTGAGGGGTGAGAAACTTTGTGTCTCTCTCAAGGCATTCCTGGGCCCAATTAGGAAAGGACAATTCTGCCCAGCGCTTCCATGTGGACAAATCCCTTGGAGGAATAAGCATCCAGCTGGCCCACCGATGGTTTAGATGCCAAAGGGCCGGGATGCTGACCAACATGGTTTGAGGTGGGAGACACACTGTGCCTTTCTCAAGGGCTGCCTGTGAACCATTAGGAAAGGAGAATTCCGCCCAACCCTTCCATGTGTATTCACTGTTTCCATTAGGAACACCAGCCAGCCCTGCTCCAGAGGGCCTAAACGATCCAGCCAAGGGCCAGGGAGTTTGCCACAGGTGCGAAGGATTTTCGGGCCTACGTCTCCAGAAATGGGCCGAGATCTCACGAGATTTGTATGAGATCTCACCGGATTTTCCCCAAGATCATCTGATGTCTCGCTAAAGGAGAGGTATCGTTTCTTTTTCTTTTTCTGGGTGGTTTCGCCCTGAACAGGATCAGCCTTCATGTTTTGGGTGCGTGCTCACTTTTGGTGCTTAGGATGGCAAATCGCTTCCTCCTTCTCCTCCTGCTTTCCTCATTCCGTCCCTCGAGTTTCGTGTGCAGAGGTATTCACCAGGCCCGTTCATTCCGAATGCAGTCCTCCCTTATTCCCCAGTCCTCCCGCAGGACGTTGCGATACCAGGGATTTAGGTGGGAGACAGCTTCTTTCTTCCCTCACGTGGTGCCTGGGAGCAATTCTCAAAGCGCAGGTATTAGCAGTTCGGCCCCCATCTGGCCTAGGCCTTCCCTAACTGCCTAAGGGGTGCAAAGCCGGCTCTGCTGGCGAGTTCTAGTTCTCCACCCTCCCCCATCTTGTGACTGGGGGATTGGTGACAGACGCATCTGCGGTTGGCCTTAGATATCAGTGGCAGGGCCACAGATCCCACGAGGTCTGGCTGGCCATCCCAGGACGTTTGGCGGCAAAGCAAACGAGGTCTGGCTGGCAATCTCACGAGGTGGGGTTGGAAATCTCACGACGTTCGGCTGGAAATCCCAGGAGGTCGGGCTAGAAAGCTCACGAGGGTGGCCGGGAAACGCGCGACGTATGGCCGGCAAACTCACGAGGTTTGGTGGGAAAACTCATGCGCTTGGGCGGGGAACCTCACGAGGTTTGGCCGGGAAACTCACGGGGTTTGGCCGGGAAACTCACGCGGGTCGGCGGCAATTCTCAAGAGGGTTGTCGGGAAACGTCACAAGGGTTTTCGGGACATCTCCCGCGGTTTGGAGGGACGTCTCCCGCGGTTTGGAGGGATAGCACCCCAGGTTTCCTGGCGTATCGGACGAGGCCCAGCGGGGTACCTCACGATGTTTGGCGAGATCTCTCCCCAGGTTTGGGGGCTATCTCGCCAGGGTTGGTGGGAGGCCTTCCCCGGTTTGGCCAGAAATCTCAGCAGGTTGGCGGGATATCTCGCCATGTTTGCCTGGAAATCTCACCAGGTTTGGCGGGAAACCTCACCGGGTTGGGCGGGAGATCTCACGGGTTGGGCGGGAGATCTCACCTGATTTGGACCGAGTCTGGTGAGATTTCCATAAGATCTGGCGAGATTTCCCTGAGATCTCGCAAGAGCCGGGCTGTCACCTCAGGAGATTGATCTCCAAATCACCTGAGGTCCGGGGAAGGCAAGAGGTATAGATTCTTTCCACATTTCCGCGGTGTTGTGTGGCTAGCGCACTGAGCTTTAAGGTTTGGAGAGCCAGGGAAAGCCCCCAGGGGCCTGCCTCCGTTCTCACCGTCCTGCAGTGGGCCCTTTGGCTTCTGGTTTCCCCTCCTGCTCTCCTGTGCCGGTCACCTCGCCGTGAGTGTGAAGGAGCTTTCCCCTGGCCCATTCATCCCGAATCCAAGCTCCTTTCTTACCTGCTTTAGAGCCAGGATGCTGAAACAACAGGGATTGAGGGAGACACCCTGTGTGTCTTCTTGAAGGGCATGCCTGGGACCAATGAGGAAAGTTGACTGCTGCCCAACCCCTCCGTGTGGGTTCCCTACGGACACTGGGAGCACAGCAATCCCTGCTACGTACGGGTTACAAGATCCGCCCAGGGGCCAGCAAGTTTGCCCCACGGGCGAACGGTTTTTGGCCCTGGATCTCACTAAATGCGCCGTGATCTCCACAGATTTCAGTGAGACGTCCCAAGATTTTCCCCAAGATCAGGTGATCTCTGGCTAAAGAAGAGGTGTCTCTTCTGAGTCTTTTTCTGGCTGGTTGTGCGCTTAAGAGAGTCATCCTGAACGTTATCAATGTGTGCCACCTTCTCGTGCCTGGGGTGGCGCATTGCTTTTCCCTCCTGTTCCTGCCTTTCTCACTCCGTCCTTCGGGTTGAGTGTGAAAAACGCTTCAGCAGGCCTGCTCCTTCTGTTTTCAGGGCTCCCTTATTACCCCCACGTCAAAGATGTTGCGATTCCAGGGATTGACGTGGGAGACCAATTGTTGACTCCCTCCTGTTGTGCCTGGGAGTATTTCGACCACTGGAGCTATTGGACGTTGTGCACACTTCTGGAATGTGCCATCCCTAAGCACCTAAGTGGCTCAAAGCAGTCTGTGCTGGGGAGGGCCATTTCCCCACACCACCGCCCCCAGAGCCTGGGTGATTGGTCACAGATGCATCAAGTTTTGGCCACAGAAGACAAGAGCTGAGCCTGACATATCAGAAGATTTGGGTGAGATCTCGCGAGGCCGGGCTCGCTATCTCCGAGGTGTGGATGAGTTCTTCCCGGGTCTGGAGAGAAACCTCATGAGCTGAGGAGGAGATAGCGGGATGTATGGCTAGAAGTCTCCGGACGTGTGGGTGAGATCTCACGTGATTTGGACGGATCTGGTGAAATTTCCGTGAGAACTGGCTCGATATGGGTGAGATCTAAAAGCTTGGCTTGGCGTCACATGAGATTTCCCTGCCAAATCACGGAGGTACGGTGAAGGAAAGAGGTCTATTTTCTTTCATGTCGAGGGCCTTCTGAGGCTACTGCAGGGAGCATTAAGGTATTGAGAGCTGGGAAGAGCCCCCACGGGGGCTGCCTCTCTGCTCACCATCCTGCAATGGGGACCGTTGTTCCTTCTTTCCCCCTCCACTCTCCTGCTTCTCACACGTCTGGATGAGTGTGAGTCAGCATCCGCCTGGCCCACGTACCGGCCCTTCTTAACTGCTTTAGAGCCAGGATGCTGAAACAACGGGGATTTCGGTGTGAGGCACTTTGTGTCTTTCCAAGGGCCATGTCTGTGACAAATGAGGAAAGTGGAATTCTCGCCACCACTTCCATGCTGTGCCTTTCTGAAGGGCATTCCTGGGACGACTTAGGAAAACAGGAATCTGCCCGACACTTCCATCCGTATCAATCGCTTCCGTGAAGAAGCGTGCACCTGGCCCGTCAGTGGTTCCGATGCCTTGGAGCCAGGATGCTGAAACACCAGGGATTGAGGGGTGAGAAACTTTGTGTCTCTCTCAAGGCATTCCTGGGCCCAATTAGGAAAGGACAATTCTGCCCAGCGCTTCCATGTGGACAAATCCCTTGGAGGAATAAGCATCCAGCTGGCCCACCGATGGTTTAGATGCCAAAGGGCCGGGATGCTGACCAACATGGTTTGAGGTGGGAGACACACTGTGCCTTTCTCAAGGGCTGCCTGTGAACCATTAGGAAAGGAGAATTCCGCCCAACCCTTCCATGTGTATTCACTGTTTCCATTAGGAACACCAGCCAGCCCTGCTCCAGAGGGCCTAAACGATCCAGCCAAGGGCCAGGGAGTTTGCCACAGGTGCGAAGGATTTTCGGGCCTACGTCTCCAGAAATGGGCCGAGATCTCACGAGATTTGTATGAGATCTCACCGGATTTTCCCCAAGATCATCTGATGTCTCGCTAAAGGAGAGGTATCGTTTCTTTTTCTTTTTCTGGGTGGTTTCGCCCTGAACAGGATCAGCCTTCATGTTTTGGGTGCGTGCTCACTTTTGGTGCTTAGGATGGCAAATCGCTTCCTCCTTCTCCTCCTGCTTTCCTCATTCCGTCCCTCGAGTTTCGTGTGCAGAGGTATTCACCAGGCCCGTTCATTCCGAATGCAGTCCTCCCTTATTCCCCAGTCCTCCCGCAGGACGTTGCGATACCAGGGATTTAGGTGGGAGACAGCTTCTTTCTTCCCTCACGTGGTGCCTGGGAGCAATTCTCAAAGCGCAGGTATTAGCAGTTCGGCCCCCATCTGGCCTAGGCCTTCCCTAACTGCCTAAGGGGTGCAAAGCCGGCTCTGCTGGCGAGTTCTAGTTCTCCACCCTCCCCCATCTTGTGACTGGGGGATTGGTGACAGACGCATCTGCGGTTGGCCTTAGATATCAGTGGCAGGGCCACAGATCCCACGAGGTCTGGCTGGCCATCCCAGGACGTTTGGCGGCAAAGCAAACGAGGTCTGGCTGGCAATCTCACGAGGTGGGGTTGGAAATCTCACGACGTTCGGCTGGAAATCCCAGGAGGTCGGGCTAGAAAGCTCACGAGGGTGGCCGGGAAACGCGCGACGTATGGCCGGCAAACTCACGAGGTTTGGTGGGAAAACTCATGCGCTTGGGCGGGGAACCTCACGAGGTTTGGCCGGGAAACTCACGGGGTTTGGCCGGGAAACTCACGCGGGTCGGCGGCAATTCTCAAGAGGGTTGTCGGGAAACGTCACAAGGGTTTTCGGGACATCTCCCGCGGTTTGGAGGGACGTCTCCCGCGGTTTGGAGGGATAGCACCCCAGGTTTCCTGGCGTATCGGACGAGGCCCAGCGGGGTACCTCACGATGTTTGGCGAGATCTCTCCCCAGGTTTGGGGGCTATCTCGCCAGGGTTGGTGGGAGGCCTTCCCCGGTTTGGCCAGAAATCTCAGCAGGTTGGCGGGATATCTCGCCATGTTTGCCTGGAAATCTCACCAGGTTTGGCGGGAAACCTCACCGGGTTGGGCGGGAGATCTCACGGGTTGGGCGGGAGATCTCACCTGATTTGGACCGAGTCTGGTGAGATTTCCATAAGATCTGGCGAGATTTCCCTGAGATCTCGCAAGAGCCGGGCTGTCACCTCAGGAGATTGATCTCCAAATCACCTGAGGTCCGGGGAAGGCAAGAGGTATAGATTCTTTCCACATTTCCGCGGTGTTGTGTGGCTAGCGCACTGAGCTTTAAGGTTTGGAGAGCCAGGGAAAGCCCCCAGGGGCCTGCCTCCGTTCTCACCGTCCTGCAGTGGGCCCTTTGGCTTCTGGTTTCCCCTCCTGCTCTCCTGTGCCGGTCACCTCGCCGTGAGTGTGAAGGAGCTTTCCCCTGGCCCATTCATCCCGAATCCAAGCTCCTTTCTTACCTGCTTTAGAGCCAGGATGCTGAAACAACAGGGATTGAGGGAGACACCCTGTGTGTCTTCTTGAAGGGCATGCCTGGGACCAATGAGGAAAGTTGACTGCTGCCCAACCCCTCCGTGTGGGTTCCCTACGGACACTGGGAGCACAGCAATCCCTGCTACGTACGGGTTACAAGATCCGCCCAGGGGCCAGCAAGTTTGCCCCACGGGCGAACGGTTTTTGGCCCTGGATCTCACTAAATGCGCCGTGATCTCCACAGATTTCAGTGAGACGTCCCAAGATTTTCCCCAAGATCAGGTGATCTCTGGCTAAAGAAGAGGTGTCTCTTCTGAGTCTTTTTCTGGCTGGTTGTGCGCTTAAGAGAGTCATCCTGAACGTTATCAATGTGTGCCACCTTCTCGTGCCTGGGGTGGCGCATTGCTTTTCCCTCCTGTTCCTGCCTTTCTCACTCCGTCCTTCGGGTTGAGTGTGAAAAACGCTTCAGCAGGCCTGCTCCTTCTGTTTTCAGGGCTCCCTTATTACCCCCACGTCAAAGATGTTGCGATTCCAGGGATTGACGTGGGAGACCAATTGTTGACTCCCTCCTGTTGTGCCTGGGAGTATTTCGACCACTGGAGCTATTGGACGTTGTGCACACTTCTGGAATGTGCCATCCCTAAGCACCTAAGTGGCTCAAAGCAGTCTGTGCTGGGGAGGGCCATTTCCCCACACCACCGCCCCCAGAGCCTGGGTGATTGGTCACAGATGCATCAAGTTTTGGCCACAGAAGACAAGAGCTGAGCCTGACATATCAGAAGATTTGGGTGAGATCTCGCGAGGCCGGGCTCGCTATCTCCGAGGTGTGGATGAGTTCTTCCCGGGTCTGGAGAGAAACCTCATGAGCTGAGGAGGAGATAGCGGGATGTATGGCTAGAAGTCTCCGGACGTGTGGGTGAGATCTCACGTGATTTGGACGGATCTGGTGAAATTTCCGTGAGAACTGGCTCGATATGGGTGAGATCTAAAAGCTTGGCTTGGCGTCACATGAGATTTCCCTGCCAAATCACGGAGGTACGGTGAAGGAAAGAGGTCTATTTTCTTTCATGTCGAGGGCCTTCTGAGGCTACTGCAGGGAGCATTAAGGTATTGAGAGCTGGGAAGAGCCCCCACGGGGGCTGCCTCTCTGCTCACCATCCTGCAATGGGGACCGTTGTTCCTTCTTTCCCCCTCCACTCTCCTGCTTCTCACACGTCTGGATGAGTGTGAGTCAGCATCCGCCTGGCCCACGTACCGGCCCTTCTTAACTGCTTTAGAGCCAGGATGCTGAAACAACGGGGATTTCGGTGTGAGGCACTTTGTGTCTTTCCAAGGGCCATGTCTGTGACAAATGAGGAAAGTGGAATTCTCGCCACCACTTCCATGCTGTGCCTTTCTGAAGGGCATTCCTGGGACGACTTAGGAAAACAGGAATCTGCCCGACACTTCCATCCGTATCAATCGCTTCCGTGAAGAAGCGTGCACCTGGCCCGTCAGTGGTTCCGATGCCTTGGAGCCAGGATGCTGAAACACCAGGGATTGAGGGGTGAGAAACTTTGTGTCTCTCTCAAGGCATTCCTGGGCCCAATTAGGAAAGGACAATTCTGCCCAGCGCTTCCATGTGGACAAATCCCTTGGAGGAATAAGCATCCAGCTGGCCCACCGATGGTTTAGATGCCAAAGGGCCGGGATGCTGACCAACATGGTTTGAGGTGGGAGACACACTGTGCCTTTCTCAAGGGCTGCCTGTGAACCATTAGGAAAGGAGAATTCCGCCCAACCCTTCCATGTGTATTCACTGTTTCCATTAGGAACACCAGCCAGCCCTGCTCCAGAGGGCCTAAACGATCCAGCCAAGGGCCAGGGAGTTTGCCACAGGTGCGAAGGATTTTCGGGCCTACGTCTCCAGAAATGGGCCGAGATCTCACGAGATTTGTATGAGATCTCACCGGATTTTCCCCAAGATCATCTGATGTCTCGCTAAAGGAGAGGTATCGTTTCTTTTTCTTTTTCTGGGTGGTTTCGCCCTGAACAGGATCAGCCTTCATGTTTTGGGTGCGTGCTCACTTTTGGTGCTTAGGATGGCAAATCGCTTCCTCCTTCTCCTCCTGCTTTCCTCATTCCGTCCCTCGAGTTTCGTGTGCAGAGGTATTCACCAGGCCCGTTCATTCCGAATGCAGTCCTCCCTTATTCCCCAGTCCTCCCGCAGGACGTTGCGATACCAGGGATTTAGGTGGGAGACAGCTTCTTTCTTCCCTCACGTGGTGCCTGGGAGCAATTCTCAAAGCGCAGGTATTAGCAGTTCGGCCCCCATCTGGCCTAGGCCTTCCCTAACTGCCTAAGGGGTGCAAAGCCGGCTCTGCTGGCGAGTTCTAGTTCTCCACCCTCCCCCATCTTGTGACTGGGGGATTGGTGACAGACGCATCTGCGGTTGGCCTTAGATATCAGTGGCAGGGCCACAGATCCCACGAGGTCTGGCTGGCCATCCCAGGACGTTTGGCGGCAAAGCAAACGAGGTCTGGCTGGCAATCTCACGAGGTGGGGTTGGAAATCTCACGACGTTCGGCTGGAAATCCCAGGAGGTCGGGCTAGAAAGCTCACGAGGGTGGCCGGGAAACGCGCGACGTATGGCCGGCAAACTCACGAGGTTTGGTGGGAAAACTCATGCGCTTGGGCGGGGAACCTCACGAGGTTTGGCCGGGAAACTCACGGGGTTTGGCCGGGAAACTCACGCGGGTCGGCGGCAATTCTCAAGAGGGTTGTCGGGAAACGTCACAAGGGTTTTCGGGACATCTCCCGCGGTTTGGAGGGACGTCTCCCGCGGTTTGGAGGGATAGCACCCCAGGTTTCCTGGCGTATCGGACGAGGCCCAGCGGGGTACCTCACGATGTTTGGCGAGATCTCTCCCCAGGTTTGGGGGCTATCTCGCCAGGGTTGGTGGGAGGCCTTCCCCGGTTTGGCCAGAAATCTCAGCAGGTTGGCGGGATATCTCGCCATGTTTGCCTGGAAATCTCACCAGGTTTGGCGGGAAACCTCACCGGGTTGGGCGGGAGATCTCACGGGTTGGGCGGGAGATCTCACCTGATTTGGACCGAGTCTGGTGAGATTTCCATAAGATCTGGCGAGATTTCCCTGAGATCTCGCAAGAGCCGGGCTGTCACCTCAGGAGATTGATCTCCAAATCACCTGAGGTCCGGGGAAGGCAAGAGGTATAGATTCTTTCCACATTTCCGCGGTGTTGTGTGGCTAGCGCACTGAGCTTTAAGGTTTGGAGAGCCAGGGAAAGCCCCCAGGGGCCTGCCTCCGTTCTCACCGTCCTGCAGTGGGCCCTTTGGCTTCTGGTTTCCCCTCCTGCTCTCCTGTGCCGGTCACCTCGCCGTGAGTGTGAAGGAGCTTTCCCCTGGCCCATTCATCCCGAATCCAAGCTCCTTTCTTACCTGCTTTAGAGCCAGGATGCTGAAACAACAGGGATTGAGGGAGACACCCTGTGTGTCTTCTTGAAGGGCATGCCTGGGACCAATGAGGAAAGTTGACTGCTGCCCAACCCCTCCGTGTGGGTTCCCTACGGACACTGGGAGCACAGCAATCCCTGCTACGTACGGGTTACAAGATCCGCCCAGGGGCCAGCAAGTTTGCCCCACGGGCGAACGGTTTTTGGCCCTGGATCTCACTAAATGCGCCGTGATCTCCACAGATTTCAGTGAGACGTCCCAAGATTTTCCCCAAGATCAGGTGATCTCTGGCTAAAGAAGAGGTGTCTCTTCTGAGTCTTTTTCTGGCTGGTTGTGCGCTTAAGAGAGTCATCCTGAACGTTATCAATGTGTGCCACCTTCTCGTGCCTGGGGTGGCGCATTGCTTTTCCCTCCTGTTCCTGCCTTTCTCACTCCGTCCTTCGGGTTGAGTGTGAAAAACGCTTCAGCAGGCCTGCTCCTTCTGTTTTCAGGGCTCCCTTATTACCCCCACGTCAAAGATGTTGCGATTCCAGGGATTGACGTGGGAGACCAATTGTTGACTCCCTCCTGTTGTGCCTGGGAGTATTTCGACCACTGGAGCTATTGGACGTTGTGCACACTTCTGGAATGTGCCATCCCTAAGCACCTAAGTGGCTCAAAGCAGTCTGTGCTGGGGAGGGCCATTTCCCCACACCACCGCCCCCAGAGCCTGGGTGATTGGTCACAGATGCATCAAGTTTTGGCCACAGAAGACAAGAGCTGAGCCTGACATATCAGAAGATTTGGGTGAGATCTCGCGAGGCCGGGCTCGCTATCTCCGAGGTGTGGATGAGTTCTTCCCGGGTCTGGAGAGAAACCTCATGAGCTGAGGAGGAGATAGCGGGATGTATGGCTAGAAGTCTCCGGACGTGTGGGTGAGATCTCACGTGATTTGGACGGATCTGGTGAAATTTCCGTGAGAACTGGCTCGATATGGGTGAGATCTAAAAGCTTGGCTTGGCGTCACATGAGATTTCCCTGCCAAATCACGGAGGTACGGTGAAGGAAAGAGGTCTATTTTCTTTCATGTCGAGGGCCTTCTGAGGCTACTGCAGGGAGCATTAAGGTATTGAGAGCTGGGAAGAGCCCCCACGGGGGCTGCCTCTCTGCTCACCATCCTGCAATGGGGACCGTTGTTCCTTCTTTCCCCCTCCACTCTCCTGCTTCTCACACGTCTGGATGAGTGTGAGTCAGCATCCGCCTGGCCCACGTACCGGCCCTTCTTAACTGCTTTAGAGCCAGGATGCTGAAACAACGGGGATTTCGGTGTGAGGCACTTTGTGTCTTTCCAAGGGCCATGTCTGTGACAAATGAGGAAAGTGGAATTCTCGCCACCACTTCCATGCTGTGCCTTTCTGAAGGGCATTCCTGGGACGACTTAGGAAAACAGGAATCTGCCCGACACTTCCATCCGTATCAATCGCTTCCGTGAAGAAGCGTGCACCTGGCCCGTCAGTGGTTCCGATGCCTTGGAGCCAGGATGCTGAAACACCAGGGATTGAGGGGTGAGAAACTTTGTGTCTCTCTCAAGGCATTCCTGGGCCCAATTAGGAAAGGACAATTCTGCCCAGCGCTTCCATGTGGACAAATCCCTTGGAGGAATAAGCATCCAGCTGGCCCACCGATGGTTTAGATGCCAAAGGGCCGGGATGCTGACCAACATGGTTTGAGGTGGGAGACACACTGTGCCTTTCTCAAGGGCTGCCTGTGAACCATTAGGAAAGGAGAATTCCGCCCAACCCTTCCATGTGTATTCACTGTTTCCATTAGGAACACCAGCCAGCCCTGCTCCAGAGGGCCTAAACGATCCAGCCAAGGGCCAGGGAGTTTGCCACAGGTGCGAAGGATTTTCGGGCCTACGTCTCCAGAAATGGGCCGAGATCTCACGAGATTTGTATGAGATCTCACCGGATTTTCCCCAAGATCATCTGATGTCTCGCTAAAGGAGAGGTATCGTTTCTTTTTCTTTTTCTGGGTGGTTTCGCCCTGAACAGGATCAGCCTTCATGTTTTGGGTGCGTGCTCACTTTTGGTGCTTAGGATGGCAAATCGCTTCCTCCTTCTCCTCCTGCTTTCCTCATTCCGTCCCTCGAGTTTCGTGTGCAGAGGTATTCACCAGGCCCGTTCATTCCGAATGCAGTCCTCCCTTATTCCCCAGTCCTCCCGCAGGACGTTGCGATACCAGGGATTTAGGTGGGAGACAGCTTCTTTCTTCCCTCACGTGGTGCCTGGGAGCAATTCTCAAAGCGCAGGTATTAGCAGTTCGGCCCCCATCTGGCCTAGGCCTTCCCTAACTGCCTAAGGGGTGCAAAGCCGGCTCTGCTGGCGAGTTCTAGTTCTCCACCCTCCCCCATCTTGTGACTGGGGGATTGGTGACAGACGCATCTGCGGTTGGCCTTAGATATCAGTGGCAGGGCCACAGATCCCACGAGGTCTGGCTGGCCATCCCAGGACGTTTGGCGGCAAAGCAAACGAGGTCTGGCTGGCAATCTCACGAGGTGGGGTTGGAAATCTCACGACGTTCGGCTGGAAATCCCAGGAGGTCGGGCTAGAAAGCTCACGAGGGTGGCCGGGAAACGCGCGACGTATGGCCGGCAAACTCACGAGGTTTGGTGGGAAAACTCATGCGCTTGGGCGGGGAACCTCACGAGGTTTGGCCGGGAAACTCACGGGGTTTGGCCGGGAAACTCACGCGGGTCGGCGGCAATTCTCAAGAGGGTTGTCGGGAAACGTCACAAGGGTTTTCGGGACATCTCCCGCGGTTTGGAGGGACGTCTCCCGCGGTTTGGAGGGATAGCACCCCAGGTTTCCTGGCGTATCGGACGAGGCCCAGCGGGGTACCTCACGATGTTTGGCGAGATCTCTCCCCAGGTTTGGGGGCTATCTCGCCAGGGTTGGTGGGAGGCCTTCCCCGGTTTGGCCAGAAATCTCAGCAGGTTGGCGGGATATCTCGCCATGTTTGCCTGGAAATCTCACCAGGTTTGGCGGGAAACCTCACCGGGTTGGGCGGGAGATCTCACGGGTTGGGCGGGAGATCTCACCTGATTTGGACCGAGTCTGGTGAGATTTCCATAAGATCTGGCGAGATTTCCCTGAGATCTCGCAAGAGCCGGGCTGTCACCTCAGGAGATTGATCTCCAAATCACCTGAGGTCCGGGGAAGGCAAGAGGTATAGATTCTTTCCACATTTCCGCGGTGTTGTGTGGCTAGCGCACTGAGCTTTAAGGTTTGGAGAGCCAGGGAAAGCCCCCAGGGGCCTGCCTCCGTTCTCACCGTCCTGCAGTGGGCCCTTTGGCTTCTGGTTTCCCCTCCTGCTCTCCTGTGCCGGTCACCTCGCCGTGAGTGTGAAGGAGCTTTCCCCTGGCCCATTCATCCCGAATCCAAGCTCCTTTCTTACCTGCTTTAGAGCCAGGATGCTGAAACAACAGGGATTGAGGGAGACACCCTGTGTGTCTTCTTGAAGGGCATGCCTGGGACCAATGAGGAAAGTTGACTGCTGCCCAACCCCTCCGTGTGGGTTCCCTACGGACACTGGGAGCACAGCAATCCCTGCTACGTACGGGTTACAAGATCCGCCCAGGGGCCAGCAAGTTTGCCCCACGGGCGAACGGTTTTTGGCCCTGGATCTCACTAAATGCGCCGTGATCTCCACAGATTTCAGTGAGACGTCCCAAGATTTTCCCCAAGATCAGGTGATCTCTGGCTAAAGAAGAGGTGTCTCTTCTGAGTCTTTTTCTGGCTGGTTGTGCGCTTAAGAGAGTCATCCTGAACGTTATCAATGTGTGCCACCTTCTCGTGCCTGGGGTGGCGCATTGCTTTTCCCTCCTGTTCCTGCCTTTCTCACTCCGTCCTTCGGGTTGAGTGTGAAAAACGCTTCAGCAGGCCTGCTCCTTCTGTTTTCAGGGCTCCCTTATTACCCCCACGTCAAAGATGTTGCGATTCCAGGGATTGACGTGGGAGACCAATTGTTGACTCCCTCCTGTTGTGCCTGGGAGTATTTCGACCACTGGAGCTATTGGACGTTGTGCACACTTCTGGAATGTGCCATCCCTAAGCACCTAAGTGGCTCAAAGCAGTCTGTGCTGGGGAGGGCCATTTCCCCACACCACCGCCCCCAGAGCCTGGGTGATTGGTCACAGATGCATCAAGTTTTGGCCACAGAAGACAAGAGCTGAGCCTGACATATCAGAAGATTTGGGTGAGATCTCGCGAGGCCGGGCTCGCTATCTCCGAGGTGTGGATGAGTTCTTCCCGGGTCTGGAGAGAAACCTCATGAGCTGAGGAGGAGATAGCGGGATGTATGGCTAGAAGTCTCCGGACGTGTGGGTGAGATCTCACGTGATTTGGACGGATCTGGTGAAATTTCCGTGAGAACTGGCTCGATATGGGTGAGATCTAAAAGCTTGGCTTGGCGTCACATGAGATTTCCCTGCCAAATCACGGAGGTACGGTGAAGGAAAGAGGTCTATTTTCTTTCATGTCGAGGGCCTTCTGAGGCTACTGCAGGGAGCATTAAGGTATTGAGAGCTGGGAAGAGCCCCCACGGGGGCTGCCTCTCTGCTCACCATCCTGCAATGGGGACCGTTGTTCCTTCTTTCCCCCTCCACTCTCCTGCTTCTCACACGTCTGGATGAGTGTGAGTCAGCATCCGCCTGGCCCACGTACCGGCCCTTCTTAACTGCTTTAGAGCCAGGATGCTGAAACAACGGGGATTTCGGTGTGAGGCACTTTGTGTCTTTCCAAGGGCCATGTCTGTGACAAATGAGGAAAGTGGAATTCTCGCCACCACTTCCATGCTGTGCCTTTCTGAAGGGCATTCCTGGGACGACTTAGGAAAACAGGAATCTGCCCGACACTTCCATCCGTATCAATCGCTTCCGTGAAGAAGCGTGCACCTGGCCCGTCAGTGGTTCCGATGCCTTGGAGCCAGGATGCTGAAACACCAGGGATTGAGGGGTGAGAAACTTTGTGTCTCTCTCAAGGCATTCCTGGGCCCAATTAGGAAAGGACAATTCTGCCCAGCGCTTCCATGTGGACAAATCCCTTGGAGGAATAAGCATCCAGCTGGCCCACCGATGGTTTAGATGCCAAAGGGCCGGGATGCTGACCAACATGGTTTGAGGTGGGAGACACACTGTGCCTTTCTCAAGGGCTGCCTGTGAACCATTAGGAAAGGAGAATTCCGCCCAACCCTTCCATGTGTATTCACTGTTTCCATTAGGAACACCAGCCAGCCCTGCTCCAGAGGGCCTAAACGATCCAGCCAAGGGCCAGGGAGTTTGCCACAGGTGCGAAGGATTTTCGGGCCTACGTCTCCAGAAATGGGCCGAGATCTCACGAGATTTGTATGAGATCTCACCGGATTTTCCCCAAGATCATCTGATGTCTCGCTAAAGGAGAGGTATCGTTTCTTTTTCTTTTTCTGGGTGGTTTCGCCCTGAACAGGATCAGCCTTCATGTTTTGGGTGCGTGCTCACTTTTGGTGCTTAGGATGGCAAATCGCTTCCTCCTTCTCCTCCTGCTTTCCTCATTCCGTCCCTCGAGTTTCGTGTGCAGAGGTATTCACCAGGCCCGTTCATTCCGAATGCAGTCCTCCCTTATTCCCCAGTCCTCCCGCAGGACGTTGCGATACCAGGGATTTAGGTGGGAGACAGCTTCTTTCTTCCCTCACGTGGTGCCTGGGAGCAATTCTCAAAGCGCAGGTATTAGCAGTTCGGCCCCCATCTGGCCTAGGCCTTCCCTAACTGCCTAAGGGGTGCAAAGCCGGCTCTGCTGGCGAGTTCTAGTTCTCCACCCTCCCCCATCTTGTGACTGGGGGATTGGTGACAGACGCATCTGCGGTTGGCCTTAGATATCAGTGGCAGGGCCACAGATCCCACGAGGTCTGGCTGGCCATCCCAGGACGTTTGGCGGCAAAGCAAACGAGGTCTGGCTGGCAATCTCACGAGGTGGGGTTGGAAATCTCACGACGTTCGGCTGGAAATCCCAGGAGGTCGGGCTAGAAAGCTCACGAGGGTGGCCGGGAAACGCGCGACGTATGGCCGGCAAACTCACGAGGTTTGGTGGGAAAACTCATGCGCTTGGGCGGGGAACCTCACGAGGTTTGGCCGGGAAACTCACGGGGTTTGGCCGGGAAACTCACGCGGGTCGGCGGCAATTCTCAAGAGGGTTGTCGGGAAACGTCACAAGGGTTTTCGGGACATCTCCCGCGGTTTGGAGGGACGTCTCCCGCGGTTTGGAGGGATAGCACCCCAGGTTTCCTGGCGTATCGGACGAGGCCCAGCGGGGTACCTCACGATGTTTGGCGAGATCTCTCCCCAGGTTTGGGGGCTATCTCGCCAGGGTTGGTGGGAGGCCTTCCCCGGTTTGGCCAGAAATCTCAGCAGGTTGGCGGGATATCTCGCCATGTTTGCCTGGAAATCTCACCAGGTTTGGCGGGAAACCTCACCGGGTTGGGCGGGAGATCTCACGGGTTGGGCGGGAGATCTCACCTGATTTGGACCGAGTCTGGTGAGATTTCCATAAGATCTGGCGAGATTTCCCTGAGATCTCGCAAGAGCCGGGCTGTCACCTCAGGAGATTGATCTCCAAATCACCTGAGGTCCGGGGAAGGCAAGAGGTATAGATTCTTTCCACATTTCCGCGGTGTTGTGTGGCTAGCGCACTGAGCTTTAAGGTTTGGAGAGCCAGGGAAAGCCCCCAGGGGCCTGCCTCCGTTCTCACCGTCCTGCAGTGGGCCCTTTGGCTTCTGGTTTCCCCTCCTGCTCTCCTGTGCCGGTCACCTCGCCGTGAGTGTGAAGGAGCTTTCCCCTGGCCCATTCATCCCGAATCCAAGCTCCTTTCTTACCTGCTTTAGAGCCAGGATGCTGAAACAACAGGGATTGAGGGAGACACCCTGTGTGTCTTCTTGAAGGGCATGCCTGGGACCAATGAGGAAAGTTGACTGCTGCCCAACCCCTCCGTGTGGGTTCCCTACGGACACTGGGAGCACAGCAATCCCTGCTACGTACGGGTTACAAGATCCGCCCAGGGGCCAGCAAGTTTGCCCCACGGGCGAACGGTTTTTGGCCCTGGATCTCACTAAATGCGCCGTGATCTCCACAGATTTCAGTGAGACGTCCCAAGATTTTCCCCAAGATCAGGTGATCTCTGGCTAAAGAAGAGGTGTCTCTTCTGAGTCTTTTTCTGGCTGGTTGTGCGCTTAAGAGAGTCATCCTGAACGTTATCAATGTGTGCCACCTTCTCGTGCCTGGGGTGGCGCATTGCTTTTCCCTCCTGTTCCTGCCTTTCTCACTCCGTCCTTCGGGTTGAGTGTGAAAAACGCTTCAGCAGGCCTGCTCCTTCTGTTTTCAGGGCTCCCTTATTACCCCCACGTCAAAGATGTTGCGATTCCAGGGATTGACGTGGGAGACCAATTGTTGACTCCCTCCTGTTGTGCCTGGGAGTATTTCGACCACTGGAGCTATTGGACGTTGTGCACACTTCTGGAATGTGCCATCCCTAAGCACCTAAGTGGCTCAAAGCAGTCTGTGCTGGGGAGGGCCATTTCCCCACACCACCGCCCCCAGAGCCTGGGTGATTGGTCACAGATGCATCAAGTTTTGGCCACAGAAGACAAGAGCTGAGCCTGACATATCAGAAGATTTGGGTGAGATCTCGCGAGGCCGGGCTCGCTATCTCCGAGGTGTGGATGAGTTCTTCCCGGGTCTGGAGAGAAACCTCATGAGCTGAGGAGGAGATAGCGGGATGTATGGCTAGAAGTCTCCGGACGTGTGGGTGAGATCTCACGTGATTTGGACGGATCTGGTGAAATTTCCGTGAGAACTGGCTCGATATGGGTGAGATCTAAAAGCTTGGCTTGGCGTCACATGAGATTTCCCTGCCAAATCACGGAGGTACGGTGAAGGAAAGAGGTCTATTTTCTTTCATGTCGAGGGCCTTCTGAGGCTACTGCAGGGAGCATTAAGGTATTGAGAGCTGGGAAGAGCCCCCACGGGGGCTGCCTCTCTGCTCACCATCCTGCAATGGGGACCGTTGTTCCTTCTTTCCCCCTCCACTCTCCTGCTTCTCACACGTCTGGATGAGTGTGAGTCAGCATCCGCCTGGCCCACGTACCGGCCCTTCTTAACTGCTTTAGAGCCAGGATGCTGAAACAACGGGGATTTCGGTGTGAGGCACTTTGTGTCTTTCCAAGGGCCATGTCTGTGACAAATGAGGAAAGTGGAATTCTCGCCACCACTTCCATGCTGTGCCTTTCTGAAGGGCATTCCTGGGACGACTTAGGAAAACAGGAATCTGCCCGACACTTCCATCCGTATCAATCGCTTCCGTGAAGAAGCGTGCACCTGGCCCGTCAGTGGTTCCGATGCCTTGGAGCCAGGATGCTGAAACACCAGGGATTGAGGGGTGAGAAACTTTGTGTCTCTCTCAAGGCATTCCTGGGCCCAATTAGGAAAGGACAATTCTGCCCAGCGCTTCCATGTGGACAAATCCCTTGGAGGAATAAGCATCCAGCTGGCCCACCGATGGTTTAGATGCCAAAGGGCCGGGATGCTGACCAACATGGTTTGAGGTGGGAGACACACTGTGCCTTTCTCAAGGGCTGCCTGTGAACCATTAGGAAAGGAGAATTCCGCCCAACCCTTCCATGTGTATTCACTGTTTCCATTAGGAACACCAGCCAGCCCTGCTCCAGAGGGCCTAAACGATCCAGCCAAGGGCCAGGGAGTTTGCCACAGGTGCGAAGGATTTTCGGGCCTACGTCTCCAGAAATGGGCCGAGATCTCACGAGATTTGTATGAGATCTCACCGGATTTTCCCCAAGATCATCTGATGTCTCGCTAAAGGAGAGGTATCGTTTCTTTTTCTTTTTCTGGGTGGTTTCGCCCTGAACAGGATCAGCCTTCATGTTTTGGGTGCGTGCTCACTTTTGGTGCTTAGGATGGCAAATCGCTTCCTCCTTCTCCTCCTGCTTTCCTCATTCCGTCCCTCGAGTTTCGTGTGCAGAGGTATTCACCAGGCCCGTTCATTCCGAATGCAGTCCTCCCTTATTCCCCAGTCCTCCCGCAGGACGTTGCGATACCAGGGATTTAGGTGGGAGACAGCTTCTTTCTTCCCTCACGTGGTGCCTGGGAGCAATTCTCAAAGCGCAGGTATTAGCAGTTCGGCCCCCATCTGGCCTAGGCCTTCCCTAACTGCCTAAGGGGTGCAAAGCCGGCTCTGCTGGCGAGTTCTAGTTCTCCACCCTCCCCCATCTTGTGACTGGGGGATTGGTGACAGACGCATCTGCGGTTGGCCTTAGATATCAGTGGCAGGGCCACAGATCCCACGAGGTCTGGCTGGCCATCCCAGGACGTTTGGCGGCAAAGCAAACGAGGTCTGGCTGGCAATCTCACGAGGTGGGGTTGGAAATCTCACGACGTTCGGCTGGAAATCCCAGGAGGTCGGGCTAGAAAGCTCACGAGGGTGGCCGGGAAACGCGCGACGTATGGCCGGCAAACTCACGAGGTTTGGTGGGAAAACTCATGCGCTTGGGCGGGGAACCTCACGAGGTTTGGCCGGGAAACTCACGGGGTTTGGCCGGGAAACTCACGCGGGTCGGCGGCAATTCTCAAGAGGGTTGTCGGGAAACGTCACAAGGGTTTTCGGGACATCTCCCGCGGTTTGGAGGGACGTCTCCCGCGGTTTGGAGGGATAGCACCCCAGGTTTCCTGGCGTATCGGACGAGGCCCAGCGGGGTACCTCACGATGTTTGGCGAGATCTCTCCCCAGGTTTGGGGGCTATCTCGCCAGGGTTGGTGGGAGGCCTTCCCCGGTTTGGCCAGAAATCTCAGCAGGTTGGCGGGATATCTCGCCATGTTTGCCTGGAAATCTCACCAGGTTTGGCGGGAAACCTCACCGGGTTGGGCGGGAGATCTCACGGGTTGGGCGGGAGATCTCACCTGATTTGGACCGAGTCTGGTGAGATTTCCATAAGATCTGGCGAGATTTCCCTGAGATCTCGCAAGAGCCGGGCTGTCACCTCAGGAGATTGATCTCCAAATCACCTGAGGTCCGGGGAAGGCAAGAGGTATAGATTCTTTCCACATTTCCGCGGTGTTGTGTGGCTAGCGCACTGAGCTTTAAGGTTTGGAGAGCCAGGGAAAGCCCCCAGGGGCCTGCCTCCGTTCTCACCGTCCTGCAGTGGGCCCTTTGGCTTCTGGTTTCCCCTCCTGCTCTCCTGTGCCGGTCACCTCGCCGTGAGTGTGAAGGAGCTTTCCCCTGGCCCATTCATCCCGAATCCAAGCTCCTTTCTTACCTGCTTTAGAGCCAGGATGCTGAAACAACAGGGATTGAGGGAGACACCCTGTGTGTCTTCTTGAAGGGCATGCCTGGGACCAATGAGGAAAGTTGACTGCTGCCCAACCCCTCCGTGTGGGTTCCCTACGGACACTGGGAGCACAGCAATCCCTGCTACGTACGGGTTACAAGATCCGCCCAGGGGCCAGCAAGTTTGCCCCACGGGCGAACGGTTTTTGGCCCTGGATCTCACTAAATGCGCCGTGATCTCCACAGATTTCAGTGAGACGTCCCAAGATTTTCCCCAAGATCAGGTGATCTCTGGCTAAAGAAGAGGTGTCTCTTCTGAGTCTTTTTCTGGCTGGTTGTGCGCTTAAGAGAGTCATCCTGAACGTTATCAATGTGTGCCACCTTCTCGTGCCTGGGGTGGCGCATTGCTTTTCCCTCCTGTTCCTGCCTTTCTCACTCCGTCCTTCGGGTTGAGTGTGAAAAACGCTTCAGCAGGCCTGCTCCTTCTGTTTTCAGGGCTCCCTTATTACCCCCACGTCAAAGATGTTGCGATTCCAGGGATTGACGTGGGAGACCAATTGTTGACTCCCTCCTGTTGTGCCTGGGAGTATTTCGACCACTGGAGCTATTGGACGTTGTGCACACTTCTGGAATGTGCCATCCCTAAGCACCTAAGTGGCTCAAAGCAGTCTGTGCTGGGGAGGGCCATTTCCCCACACCACCGCCCCCAGAGCCTGGGTGATTGGTCACAGATGCATCAAGTTTTGGCCACAGAAGACAAGAGCTGAGCCTGACATATCAGAAGATTTGGGTGAGATCTCGCGAGGCCGGGCTCGCTATCTCCGAGGTGTGGATGAGTTCTTCCCGGGTCTGGAGAGAAACCTCATGAGCTGAGGAGGAGATAGCGGGATGTATGGCTAGAAGTCTCCGGACGTGTGGGTGAGATCTCACGTGATTTGGACGGATCTGGTGAAATTTCCGTGAGAACTGGCTCGATATGGGTGAGATCTAAAAGCTTGGCTTGGCGTCACATGAGATTTCCCTGCCAAATCACGGAGGTACGGTGAAGGAAAGAGGTCTATTTTCTTTCATGTCGAGGGCCTTCTGAGGCTACTGCAGGGAGCATTAAGGTATTGAGAGCTGGGAAGAGCCCCCACGGGGGCTGCCTCTCTGCTCACCATCCTGCAATGGGGACCGTTGTTCCTTCTTTCCCCCTCCACTCTCCTGCTTCTCACACGTCTGGATGAGTGTGAGTCAGCATCCGCCTGGCCCACGTACCGGCCCTTCTTAACTGCTTTAGAGCCAGGATGCTGAAACAACGGGGATTTCGGTGTGAGGCACTTTGTGTCTTTCCAAGGGCCATGTCTGTGACAAATGAGGAAAGTGGAATTCTCGCCACCACTTCCATGCTGTGCCTTTCTGAAGGGCATTCCTGGGACGACTTAGGAAAACAGGAATCTGCCCGACACTTCCATCCGTATCAATCGCTTCCGTGAAGAAGCGTGCACCTGGCCCGTCAGTGGTTCCGATGCCTTGGAGCCAGGATGCTGAAACACCAGGGATTGAGGGGTGAGAAACTTTGTGTCTCTCTCAAGGCATTCCTGGGCCCAATTAGGAAAGGACAATTCTGCCCAGCGCTTCCATGTGGACAAATCCCTTGGAGGAATAAGCATCCAGCTGGCCCACCGATGGTTTAGATGCCAAAGGGCCGGGATGCTGACCAACATGGTTTGAGGTGGGAGACACACTGTGCCTTTCTCAAGGGCTGCCTGTGAACCATTAGGAAAGGAGAATTCCGCCCAACCCTTCCATGTGTATTCACTGTTTCCATTAGGAACACCAGCCAGCCCTGCTCCAGAGGGCCTAAACGATCCAGCCAAGGGCCAGGGAGTTTGCCACAGGTGCGAAGGATTTTCGGGCCTACGTCTCCAGAAATGGGCCGAGATCTCACGAGATTTGTATGAGATCTCACCGGATTTTCCCCAAGATCATCTGATGTCTCGCTAAAGGAGAGGTATCGTTTCTTTTTCTTTTTCTGGGTGGTTTCGCCCTGAACAGGATCAGCCTTCATGTTTTGGGTGCGTGCTCACTTTTGGTGCTTAGGATGGCAAATCGCTTCCTCCTTCTCCTCCTGCTTTCCTCATTCCGTCCCTCGAGTTTCGTGTGCAGAGGTATTCACCAGGCCCGTTCATTCCGAATGCAGTCCTCCCTTATTCCCCAGTCCTCCCGCAGGACGTTGCGATACCAGGGATTTAGGTGGGAGACAGCTTCTTTCTTCCCTCACGTGGTGCCTGGGAGCAATTCTCAAAGCGCAGGTATTAGCAGTTCGGCCCCCATCTGGCCTAGGCCTTCCCTAACTGCCTAAGGGGTGCAAAGCCGGCTCTGCTGGCGAGTTCTAGTTCTCCACCCTCCCCCATCTTGTGACTGGGGGATTGGTGACAGACGCATCTGCGGTTGGCCTTAGATATCAGTGGCAGGGCCACAGATCCCACGAGGTCTGGCTGGCCATCCCAGGACGTTTGGCGGCAAAGCAAACGAGGTCTGGCTGGCAATCTCACGAGGTGGGGTTGGAAATCTCACGACGTTCGGCTGGAAATCCCAGGAGGTCGGGCTAGAAAGCTCACGAGGGTGGCCGGGAAACGCGCGACGTATGGCCGGCAAACTCACGAGGTTTGGTGGGAAAACTCATGCGCTTGGGCGGGGAACCTCACGAGGTTTGGCCGGGAAACTCACGGGGTTTGGCCGGGAAACTCACGCGGGTCGGCGGCAATTCTCAAGAGGGTTGTCGGGAAACGTCACAAGGGTTTTCGGGACATCTCCCGCGGTTTGGAGGGACGTCTCCCGCGGTTTGGAGGGATAGCACCCCAGGTTTCCTGGCGTATCGGACGAGGCCCAGCGGGGTACCTCACGATGTTTGGCGAGATCTCTCCCCAGGTTTGGGGGCTATCTCGCCAGGGTTGGTGGGAGGCCTTCCCCGGTTTGGCCAGAAATCTCAGCAGGTTGGCGGGATATCTCGCCATGTTTGCCTGGAAATCTCACCAGGTTTGGCGGGAAACCTCACCGGGTTGGGCGGGAGATCTCACGGGTTGGGCGGGAGATCTCACCTGATTTGGACCGAGTCTGGTGAGATTTCCATAAGATCTGGCGAGATTTCCCTGAGATCTCGCAAGAGCCGGGCTGTCACCTCAGGAGATTGATCTCCAAATCACCTGAGGTCCGGGGAAGGCAAGAGGTATAGATTCTTTCCACATTTCCGCGGTGTTGTGTGGCTAGCGCACTGAGCTTTAAGGTTTGGAGAGCCAGGGAAAGCCCCCAGGGGCCTGCCTCCGTTCTCACCGTCCTGCAGTGGGCCCTTTGGCTTCTGGTTTCCCCTCCTGCTCTCCTGTGCCGGTCACCTCGCCGTGAGTGTGAAGGAGCTTTCCCCTGGCCCATTCATCCCGAATCCAAGCTCCTTTCTTACCTGCTTTAGAGCCAGGATGCTGAAACAACAGGGATTGAGGGAGACACCCTGTGTGTCTTCTTGAAGGGCATGCCTGGGACCAATGAGGAAAGTTGACTGCTGCCCAACCCCTCCGTGTGGGTTCCCTACGGACACTGGGAGCACAGCAATCCCTGCTACGTACGGGTTACAAGATCCGCCCAGGGGCCAGCAAGTTTGCCCCACGGGCGAACGGTTTTTGGCCCTGGATCTCACTAAATGCGCCGTGATCTCCACAGATTTCAGTGAGACGTCCCAAGATTTTCCCCAAGATCAGGTGATCTCTGGCTAAAGAAGAGGTGTCTCTTCTGAGTCTTTTTCTGGCTGGTTGTGCGCTTAAGAGAGTCATCCTGAACGTTATCAATGTGTGCCACCTTCTCGTGCCTGGGGTGGCGCATTGCTTTTCCCTCCTGTTCCTGCCTTTCTCACTCCGTCCTTCGGGTTGAGTGTGAAAAACGCTTCAGCAGGCCTGCTCCTTCTGTTTTCAGGGCTCCCTTATTACCCCCACGTCAAAGATGTTGCGATTCCAGGGATTGACGTGGGAGACCAATTGTTGACTCCCTCCTGTTGTGCCTGGGAGTATTTCGACCACTGGAGCTATTGGACGTTGTGCACACTTCTGGAATGTGCCATCCCTAAGCACCTAAGTGGCTCAAAGCAGTCTGTGCTGGGGAGGGCCATTTCCCCACACCACCGCCCCCAGAGCCTGGGTGATTGGTCACAGATGCATCAAGTTTTGGCCACAGAAGACAAGAGCTGAGCCTGACATATCAGAAGATTTGGGTGAGATCTCGCGAGGCCGGGCTCGCTATCTCCGAGGTGTGGATGAGTTCTTCCCGGGTCTGGAGAGAAACCTCATGAGCTGAGGAGGAGATAGCGGGATGTATGGCTAGAAGTCTCCGGACGTGTGGGTGAGATCTCACGTGATTTGGACGGATCTGGTGAAATTTCCGTGAGAACTGGCTCGATATGGGTGAGATCTAAAAGCTTGGCTTGGCGTCACATGAGATTTCCCTGCCAAATCACGGAGGTACGGTGAAGGAAAGAGGTCTATTTTCTTTCATGTCGAGGGCCTTCTGAGGCTACTGCAGGGAGCATTAAGGTATTGAGAGCTGGGAAGAGCCCCCACGGGGGCTGCCTCTATTCTCACCATCCTGCAATGGGGACCGTTGTTCCTTCTTTCCCCCTCCACTCTCCTGCTTCTCACACGTCTGGATGAGTGTGAGTCAGCATCCGCCTGGCCCACGTACCGGCCCTTCTTAACTGCTTTAGAGCCAGGATGCTGAAACAACGGGGATTTCGGTGTGAGGCACTTTGTGTCTTTCCAAGGGCCATGTCTGTGACAAATGAGGAAAGTGGAATTCTCGCCACCACTTCCATGCTGTGCCTTTCTGAAGGGCATTCCTGGGACGACTTAGGAAAACAGGAATCTGCCCGACACTTCCATCCGTATCAATCGCTTCCGTGAAGAAGCGTGCACCTGGCCCGTCAGTGGTTCCGATGCCTTGGAGCCAGGATGCTGAAACACCAGGGATTGAGGGGTGAGAAACTTTGTGTCTCTCTCAAGGCATTCCTGGGCCCAATTAGGAAAGGACAATTCTGCCCAGCGCTTCCATGTGGACAAATCCCTTGGAGGAATAAGCATCCAGCTGGCCCACCGATGGTTTAGATGCCAAAGGGCCGGGATGCTGACCAACATGGTTTGAGGTGGGAGACACACTGTGCCTTTCTCAAGGGCTGCCTGTGAACCATTAGGAAAGGAGAATTCCGCCCAACCCTTCCATGTGTATTCACTGTTTCCATTAGGAACACCAGCCAGCCCTGCTCCAGAGGGCCTAAACGATCCAGCCAAGGGCCAGGGAGTTTGCCACAGGTGCGAAGGATTTTCGGGCCTACGTCTCCAGAAATGGGCCGAGATCTCACGAGATTTGTATGAGATCTCACCGGATTTTCCCCAAGATCATCTGATGTCTCGCTAAAGGAGAGGTATCGTTTCTTTTTCTTTTTCTGGGTGGTTTCGCCCTGAACAGGATCAGCCTTCATGTTTTGGGTGCGTGCTCACTTTTGGTGCTTAGGATGGCAAATCGCTTCCTCCTTCTCCTCCTGCTTTCCTCATTCCGTCCCTCGAGTTTCGTGTGCAGAGGTATTCACCAGGCCCGTTCATTCCGAATGCAGTCCTCCCTTATTCCCCAGTCCTCCCGCAGGACGTTGCGATACCAGGGATTTAGGTGGGAGACAGCTTCTTTCTTCCCTCACGTGGTGCCTGGGAGCAATTCTCAAAGCGCAGGTATTAGCAGTTCGGCCCCCATCTGGCCTAGGCCTTCCCTAACTGCCTAAGGGGTGCAAAGCCGGCTCTGCTGGCGAGTTCTAGTTCTCCACCCTCCCCCATCTTGTGACTGGGGGATTGGTGACAGACGCATCTGCGGTTGGCCTTAGATATCAGTGGCAGGGCCACAGATCCCACGAGGTCTGGCTGGCCATCCCAGGACGTTTGGCGGCAAAGCAAACGAGGTCTGGCTGGCAATCTCACGAGGTGGGGTTGGAAATCTCACGACGTTCGGCTGGAAATCCCAGGAGGTCGGGCTAGAAAGCTCACGAGGGTGGCCGGGAAACGCGCGACGTATGGCCGGCAAACTCACGAGGTTTGGTGGGAAAACTCATGCGCTTGGGCGGGGAACCTCACGAGGTTTGGCCGGGAAACTCACGGGGTTTGGCCGGGAAACTCACGCGGGTCGGCGGCAATTCTCAAGAGGGTTGTCGGGAAACGTCACAAGGGTTTTCGGGACATCTCCCGCGGTTTGGAGGGACGTCTCCCGCGGTTTGGAGGGATAGCACCCCAGGTTTCCTGGCGTATCGGACGAGGCCCAGCGGGGTACCTCACGATGTTTGGCGAGATCTCTCCCCAGGTTTGGGGGCTATCTCGCCAGGGTTGGTGGGAGGCCTTCCCCGGTTTGGCCAGAAATCTCAGCAGGTTGGCGGGATATCTCGCCATGTTTGCCTGGAAATCTCACCAGGTTTGGCGGGAAACCTCACCGGGTTGGGCGGGAGATCTCACGGGTTGGGCGGGAGATCTCACCTGATTTGGACCGAGTCTGGTGAGATTTCCATAAGATCTGGCGAGATTTCCCTGAGATCTCGCAAGAGCCGGGCTGTCACCTCAGGAGATTGATCTCCAAATCACCTGAGGTCCGGGGAAGGCAAGAGGTATAGATTCTTTCCACATTTCCGCGGTGTTGTGTGGCTAGCGCACTGAGCTTTAAGGTTTGGAGAGCCAGGGAAAGCCCCCAGGGGCCTGCCTCCGTTCTCACCGTCCTGCAGTGGGCCCTTTGGCTTCTGGTTTCCCCTCCTGCTCTCCTGTGCCGGTCACCTCGCCGTGAGTGTGAAGGAGCTTTCCCCTGGCCCATTCATCCCGAATCCAAGCTCCTTTCTTACCTGCTTTAGAGCCAGGATGCTGAAACAACAGGGATTGAGGGAGACACCCTGTGTGTCTTCTTGAAGGGCATGCCTGGGACCAATGAGGAAAGTTGACTGCTGCCCAACCCCTCCGTGTGGGTTCCCTACGGACACTGGGAGCACAGCAATCCCTGCTACGTACGGGTTACAAGATCCGCCCAGGGGCCAGCAAGTTTGCCCCACGGGCGAACGGTTTTTGGCCCTGGATCTCACTAAATGCGCCGTGATCTCCACAGATTTCAGTGAGACGTCCCAAGATTTTCCCCAAGATCAGGTGATCTCTGGCTAAAGAAGAGGTGTCTCTTCTGAGTCTTTTTCTGGCTGGTTGTGCGCTTAAGAGAGTCATCCTGAACGTTATCAATGTGTGCCACCTTCTCGTGCCTGGGGTGGCGCATTGCTTTTCCCTCCTGTTCCTGCCTTTCTCACTCCGTCCTTCGGGTTGAGTGTGAAAAACGCTTCAGCAGGCCTGCTCCTTCTGTTTTCACGGCTCCCTTATTACCCCCACGTCAAAGATGTTGCGATTCCAGGGATTGACGTGGGAGACCAATTGTTGACTCCCTCCTGTTGTGCCTGGGAGTATTTCGACCACTGGAGCTATTGGACGTTGTGCACACTTCTGGAATGTGCCATCCCTAAGCACCTAAGTGGCTCAAAGCAGTCTGTGCTGGGGAGGGCCATTTCCCCACACCACCGCCCCCAGAGCCTGGGTGATTGGTCACAGATGCATCAAGTTTTGGCCACAGAAGACAAGAGCTGAGCCTGACATATCAGAAGATTTGGGTGAGATCTCGCGAGGCCGGGCTCGCTATCTCCGAGGTGTGGATGAGTTCTTCCCGGGTCTGGAGAGAAACCTCATGAGCTGAGGAGGAGATAGCGGGATGTATGGCTAGAAGTCTCCGGACGTGTGGGTGAGATCTCACGTGATTTGGACGGATCTGGTGAAATTTCCGTGAGAACTGGCTCGATATGGGTGAGATCTAAAAGCTTGGCTTGGCGTCACATGAGATTTCCCTGCCAAATCACGGAGGTACGGTGAAGGAAAGAGGTCTATTTTCTTTCATGTCGAGGGCCTTCTGAGGCTACTGCAGGGAGCATTAAGGTATTGAGAGCTGGGAAGAGCCCCCACGGGGGCTGCCTCTATTCTCACCATCCTGCAATGGGGACCGTTGTTCCTTCTTTCCCCCTCCACTCTCCTGCTTCTCACACGTCTGGATGAGTGTGAGTCAGCATCCGCCTGGCCCACGTACCGGCCCTTCTTAACTGCTTTAGAGCCAGGATGCTGAAACAACGGGGATTTCGGTGTGAGGCACTTTGTGTCTTTCCAAGGGCCATGTCTGTGACAAATGAGGAAAGTGGAATTCTCGCCACCACTTCCATGCTGTGCCTTTCTGAAGGGCATTCCTGGGACGACTTAGGAAAACAGGAATCTGCCCGACACTTCCATCCGTATCAATCGCTTCCGTGAAGAAGCGTGCACCTGGCCCGTCAGTGGTTCCGATGCCTTGGAGCCAGGATGCTGAAACACCAGGGATTGAGGGGTGAGAAACTTTGTGTCTCTCTCAAGGCATTCCTGGGCCCAATTAGGAAAGGACAATTCTGCCCAGCGCTTCCATGTGGACAAATCCCTTGGAGGAATAAGCATCCAGCTGGCCCACCGATGGTTTAGATGCCAAAGGGCCGGGATGCTGACCAACATGGTTTGAGGTGGGAGACACACTGTGCCTTTCTCAAGGGCTGCCTGTGAACCATTAGGAAAGGAGAATTCCGCCCAACCCTTCCATGTGTATTCACTGTTTCCATTAGGAACACCAGCCAGCCCTGCTCCAGAGGGCCTAAACGATCCAGCCAAGGGCCAGGGAGTTTGCCACAGGTGCGAAGGATTTTCGGGCCTACGTCTCCAGAAATGGGCCGAGATCTCACGAGATTTGTATGAGATCTCACCGGATTTTCCCCAAGATCATCTGATGTCTCGCTAAAGGAGAGGTATCGTTTCTTTTTCTTTTTCTGGGTGGTTTCGCCCTGAACAGGATCAGCCTTCATGTTTTGGGTGCGTGCTCACTTTTGGTGCTTAGGATGGCAAATCGCTTCCTCCTTCTCCTCCTGCTTTCCTCATTCCGTCCCTCGAGTTTCGTGTGCAGAGGTATTCACCAGGCCCGTTCATTCCGAATGCAGTCCTCCCTTATTCCCCAGTCCTCCCGCAGGACGTTGCGATACCAGGGATTTAGGTGGGAGACAGCTTCTTTCTTCCCTCACGTGGTGCCTGGGAGCAATTCTCAAAGCGCAGGTATTAGCAGTTCGGCCCCCATCTGGCCTAGGCCTTCCCTAACTGCCTAAGGGGTGCAAAGCCGGCTCTGCTGGCGAGTTCTAGTTCTCCACCCTCCCCCATCTTGTGACTGGGGGATTGGTGACAGACGCATCTGCGGTTGGCCTTAGATATCAGTGGCAGGGCCACAGATCCCACGAGGTCTGGCTGGCCATCCCAGGACGTTTGGCGGCAAAGCAAACGAGGTCTGGCTGGCAATCTCACGAGGTGGGGTTGGAAATCTCACGACGTTCGGCTGGAAATCCCAGGAGGTCGGGCTAGAAAGCTCACGAGGGTGGCCGGGAAACGCGCGACGTATGGCCGGCAAACTCACGAGGTTTGGTGGGAAAACTCATGCGCTTGGGCGGGGAACCTCACGAGGTTTGGCCGGGAAACTCACGGGGTTTGGCCGGGAAACTCACGCGGGTCGGCGGCAATTCTCAAGAGGGTTGTCGGGAAACGTCACAAGGGTTTTCGGGACATCTCCCGCGGTTTGGAGGGACGTCTCCCGCGGTTTGGAGGGATAGCACCCCAGGTTTCCTGGCGTATCGGACGAGGCCCAGCGGGGTACCTCACGATGTTTGGCGAGATCTCTCCCCAGGTTTGGGGGCTATCTCGCCAGGGTTGGTGGGAGGCCTTCCCCGGTTTGGCCAGAAATCTCAGCAGGTTGGCGGGATATCTCGCCATGTTTGCCTGGAAATCTCACCAGGTTTGGCGGGAAACCTCACCGGGTTGGGCGGGAGATCTCACGGGTTGGGCGGGAGATCTCACCTGATTTGGACCGAGTCTGGTGAGATTTCCATAAGATCTGGCGAGATTTCCCTGAGATCTCGCAAGAGCCGGGCTGTCACCTCAGGAGATTGATCTCCAAATCACCTGAGGTCCGGGGAAGGCAAGAGGTATAGATTCTTTCCACATTTCCGCGGTGTTGTGTGGCTAGCGCACTGAGCTTTAAGGTTTGGAGAGCCAGGGAAAGCCCCCAGGGGCCTGCCTCCGTTCTCACCGTCCTGCAGTGGGCCCTTTGGCTTCTGGTTTCCCCTCCTGCTCTCCTGTGCCGGTCACCTCGCCGTGAGTGTGAAGGAGCTTTCCCCTGGCCCATTCATCCCGAATCCAAGCTCCTTTCTTACCTGCTTTAGAGCCAGGATGCTGAAACAACAGGGATTGAGGGAGACACCCTGTGTGTCTTCTTGAAGGGCATGCCTGGGACCAATGAGGAAAGTTGACTGCTGCCCAACCCCTCCGTGTGGGTTCCCTACGGACACTGGGAGCACAGCAATCCCTGCTACGTACGGGTTACAAGATCCGCCCAGGGGCCAGCAAGTTTGCCCCACGGGCGAACGGTTTTTGGCCCTGGATCTCACTAAATGCGCCGTGATCTCCACAGATTTCAGTGAGACGTCCCAAGATTTTCCCCAAGATCAGGTGATCTCTGGCTAAAGAAGAGGTGTCTCTTCTGAGTCTTTTTCTGGCTGGTTGTGCGCTTAAGAGAGTCATCCTGAACGTTATCAATGTGTGCCACCTTCTCGTGCCTGGGGTGGCGCATTGCTTTTCCCTCCTGTTCCTGCCTTTCTCACTCCGTCCTTCGGGTTGAGTGTGAAAAACGCTTCAGCAGGCCTGCTCCTTCTGTTTTCAGGGCTCCCTTATTACCCCCACGTCAAAGATGTTGCGATTCCAGGGATTGACGTGGGAGACCAATTGTTGACTCCCTCCTGTTGTGCCTGGGAGTATTTCGACCACTGGAGCTATTGGACGTTGTGCACACTTCTGGAATGTGCCATCCCTAAGCACCTAAGTGGCTCAAAGCAGTCTGTGCTGGGGAGGGCCATTTCCCCACACCACCGCCCCCAGAGCCTGGGTGATTGGTCACAGATGCATCAAGTTTTGGCCACAGAAGACAAGAGCTGAGCCTGACATATCAGAAGATTTGGGTGAGATCTCGCGAGGCCGGGCTCGCTATCTCCGAGGTGTGGATGAGTTCTTCCCGGGTCTGGAGAGAAACCTCATGAGCTGAGGAGGAGATAGCGGGATGTATGGCTAGAAGTCTCCGGACGTGTGGGTGAGATCTCACGTGATTTGGACGGATCTGGTGAAATTTCCGTGAGAACTGGCTCGATATGGGTGAGATCTAAAAGCTTGGCTTGGCGTCACATGAGATTTCCCTGCCAAATCACGGAGGTACGGTGAAGGAAAGAGGTCTATTTTCTTTCATGTCGAGGGCCTTCTGAGGCTACTGCAGGGAGCATTAAGGTATTGAGAGCTGGGAAGAGCCCCCACGGGGGCTGCCTCTATTCTCACCATCCTGCAATGGGGACCGTTGTTCCTTCTTTCCCCCTCCACTCTCCTGCTTCTCACACGTCTGGATGAGTGTGAGTCAGCATCCGCCTGGCCCACGTACCGGCCCTTCTTAACTGCTTTAGAGCCAGGATGCTGAAACAACGGGGATTTCGGTGTGAGGCACTTTGTGTCTTTCCAAGGGCCATGTCTGTGACAAATGAGGAAAGTGGAATTCTCGCCACCACTTCCATGCTGTGCCTTTCTGAAGGGCATTCCTGGGACGACTTAGGAAAACAGGAATCTGCCCGACACTTCCATCCGTATCAATCGCTTCCGTGAAGAAGCGTGCACCTGGCCCGTCAGTGGTTCCGATGCCTTGGAGCCAGGATGCTGAAACACCAGGGATTGAGGGGTGAGAAACTTTGTGTCTCTCTCAAGGCATTCCTGGGCCCAATTAGGAAAGGACAATTCTGCCCAGCGCTTCCATGTGGACAAATCCCTTGGAGGAATAAGCATCCAGCTGGCCCACCGATGGTTTAGATGCCAAAGGGCCGGGATGCTGACCAACATGGTTTGAGGTGGGAGACACACTGTGCCTTTCTCAAGGGCTGCCTGTGAACCATTAGGAAAGGAGAATTCCGCCCAACCCTTCCATGTGTATTCACTGTTTCCATTAGGAACACCAGCCAGCCCTGCTCCAGAGGGCCTAAACGATCCAGCCAAGGGCCAGGGAGTTTGCCACAGGTGCGAAGGATTTTCGGGCCTACGTCTCCAGAAATGGGCCGAGATCTCACGAGATTTGTATGAGATCTCACCGGATTTTCCCCAAGATCATCTGATGTCTCGCTAAAGGAGAGGTATCGTTTCTTTTTCTTTTTCTGGGTGGTTTCGCCCTGAACAGGATCAGCCTTCATGTTTTGGGTGCGTGCTCACTTTTGGTGCTTAGGATGGCAAATCGCTTCCTCCTTCTCCTCCTGCTTTCCTCATTCCGTCCCTCGAGTTTCGTGTGCAGAGGTATTCACCAGGCCCGTTCATTCCGAATGCAGTCCTCCCTTATTCCCCAGTCCTCCCGCAGGACGTTGCGATACCAGGGATTTAGGTGGGAGACAGCTTCTTTCTTCCCTCACGTGGTGCCTGGGAGCAATTCTCAAAGCGCAGGTATTAGCAGTTCGGCCCCCATCTGGCCTAGGCCTTCCCTAACTGCCTAAGGGGTGCAAAGCCGGCTCTGCTGGCGAGTTCTAGTTCTCCACCCTCCCCCATCTTGTGACTGGGGGATTGGTGACAGACGCATCTGCGGTTGGCCTTAGATATCAGTGGCAGGGCCACAGATCCCACGAGGTCTGGCTGGCCATCCCAGGACGTTTGGCGGCAAAGCAAACGAGGTCTGGCTGGCAATCTCACGAGGTGGGGTTGGAAATCTCACGACGTTCGGCTGGAAATCCCAGGAGGTCGGGCTAGAAAGCTCACGAGGGTGGCCGGGAAACGCGCGACGTATGGCCGGCAAACTCACGAGGTTTGGTGGGAAAACTCATGCGCTTGGGCGGGGAACCTCACGAGGTTTGGCCGGGAAACTCACGGGGTTTGGCCGGGAAACTCACGCGGGTCGGCGGCAATTCTCAAGAGGGTTGTCGGGAAACGTCACAAGGGTTTTCGGGACATCTCCCGCGGTTTGGAGGGACGTCTCCCGCGGTTTGGAGGGATAGCACCCCAGGTTTCCTGGCGTATCGGACGAGGCCCAGCGGGGTACCTCACGATGTTTGGCGAGATCTCTCCCCAGGTTTGGGGGCTATCTCGCCAGGGTTGGTGGGAGGCCTTCCCCGGTTTGGCCAGAAATCTCAGCAGGTTGGCGGGATATCTCGCCATGTTTGCCTGGAAATCTCACCAGGTTTGGCGGGAAACCTCACCGGGTTGGGCGGGAGATCTCACGGGTTGGGCGGGAGATCTCACCTGATTTGGACCGAGTCTGGTGAGATTTCCATAAGATCTGGCGAGATTTCCCTGAGATCTCGCAAGAGCCGGGCTGTCACCTCAGGAGATTGATCTCCAAATCACCTGAGGTCCGGGGAAGGCAAGAGGTATAGATTCTTTCCACATTTCCGCGGTGTTGTGTGGCTAGCGCACTGAGCTTTAAGGTTTGGAGAGCCAGGGAAAGCCCCCAGGGGCCTGCCTCCGTTCTCACCGTCCTGCAGTGGGCCCTTTGGCTTCTGGTTTCCCCTCCTGCTCTCCTGTGCCGGTCACCTCGCCGTGAGTGTGAAGGAGCTTTCCCCTGGCCCATTCATCCCGAATCCAAGCTCCTTTCTTACCTGCTTTAGAGCCAGGATGCTGAAACAACAGGGATTGAGGGAGACACCCTGTGTGTCTTCTTGAAGGGCATGCCTGGGACCAATGAGGAAAGTTGACTGCTGCCCAACCCCTCCGTGTGGGTTCCCTACGGACACTGGGAGCACAGCAATCCCTGCTACGTACGGGTTACAAGATCCGCCCAGGGGCCAGCAAGTTTGCCCCACGGGCGAACGGTTTTTGGCCCTGGATCTCACTAAATGCGCCGTGATCTCCACAGATTTCAGTGAGACGTCCCAAGATTTTCCCCAAGATCAGGTGATCTCTGGCTAAAGAAGAGGTGTCTCTTCTGAGTCTTTTTCTGGCTGGTTGTGCGCTTAAGAGAGTCATCCTGAACGTTATCAATGTGTGCCACCTTCTCGTGCCTGGGGTGGCGCATTGCTTTTCCCTCCTGTTCCTGCCTTTCTCACTCCGTCCTTCGGGTTGAGTGTGAAAAACGCTTCAGCAGGCCTGCTCCTTCTGTTTTCAGGGCTCCCTTATTACCCCCACGTCAAAGATGTTGCGATTCCAGGGATTGACGTGGGAGACCAATTGTTGACTCCCTCCTGTTGTGCCTGGGAGTATTTCGACCACTGGAGCTATTGGACGTTGTGCACACTTCTGGAATGTGCCATCCCTAAGCACCTAAGTGGCTCAAAGCAGTCTGTGCTGGGGAGGGCCATTTCCCCACACCACCGCCCCCAGAGCCTGGGTGATTGGTCACAGATGCATCAAGTTTTGGCCACAGAAGACAAGAGCTGAGCCTGACATATCAGAAGATTTGGGTGAGATCTCGCGAGGCCGGGCTCGCTATCTCCGAGGTGTGGATGAGTTCTTCCCGGGTCTGGAGAGAAACCTCATGAGCTGAGGAGGAGATAGCGGGATGTATGGCTAGAAGTCTCCGGACGTGTGGGTGAGATCTCACGTGATTTGGACGGATCTGGTGAAATTTCCGTGAGAACTGGCTCGATATGGGTGAGATCTAAAAGCTTGGCTTGGCGTCACATGAGATTTCCCTGCCAAATCACGGAGGTACGGTGAAGGAAAGAGGTCTATTTTCTTTCATGTCGAGGGCCTTCTGAGGCTACTGCAGGGAGCATTAAGGTATTGAGAGCTGGGAAGAGCCCCCACGGGGGCTGCCTCTCTGCTCACCATCCTGCAATGGGGACCGTTGTTCCTTCTTTCCCCCTCCACTCTCCTGCTTCTCACACGTCTGGATGAGTGTGAGTCAGCATCCGCCTGGCCCACGTACCGGCCCTTCTTAACTGCTTTAGAGCCAGGATGCTGAAACAACGGGGATTTCGGTGTGAGGCACTTTGTGTCTTTCCAAGGGCCATGTCTGTGACAAATGAGGAAAGTGGAATTCTCGCCACCACTTCCATGCTGTGCCTTTCTGAAGGGCATTCCTGGGACGACTTAGGAAAACAGGAATCTGCCCGACACTTCCATCCGTATCAATCGCTTCCGTGAAGAAGCGTGCACCTGGCCCGTCAGTGGTTCCGATGCCTTGGAGCCAGGATGCTGAAACACCAGGGATTGAGGGGTGAGAAACTTTGTGTCTCTCTCAAGGCATTCCTGGGCCCAATTAGGAAAGGACAATTCTGCCCAGCGCTTCCATGTGGACAAATCCCTTGGAGGAATAAGCATCCAGCTGGCCCACCGATGGTTTAGATGCCAAAGGGCCGGGATGCTGACCAACATGGTTTGAGGTGGGAGACACACTGTGCCTTTCTCAAGGGCTGCCTGTGAACCATTAGGAAAGGAGAATTCCGCCCAACCCTTCCATGTGTATTCACTGTTTCCATTAGGAACACCAGCCAGCCCTGCTCCAGAGGGCCTAAACGATCCAGCCAAGGGCCAGGGAGTTTGCCACAGGTGCGAAGGATTTTCGGGCCTACGTCTCCAGAAATGGGCCGAGATCTCACGAGATTTGTATGAGATCTCACCGGATTTTCCCCAAGATCATCTGATGTCTCGCTAAAGGAGAGGTATCGTTTCTTTTTCTTTTTCTGGGTGGTTTCGCCCTGAACAGGATCAGCCTTCATGTTTTGGGTGCGTGCTCACTTTTGGTGCTTAGGATGGCAAATCGCTTCCTCCTTCTCCTCCTGCTTTCCTCATTCCGTCCCTCGAGTTTCGTGTGCAGAGGTATTCACCAGGCCCGTTCATTCCGAATGCAGTCCTCCCTTATTCCCCAGTCCTCCCGCAGGACGTTGCGATACCAGGGATTTAGGTGGGAGACAGCTTCTTTCTTCCCTCACGTGGTGCCTGGGAGCAATTCTCAAAGCGCAGGTATTAGCAGTTCGGCCCCCATCTGGCCTAGGCCTTCCCTAACTGCCTAAGGGGTGCAAAGCCGGCTCTGCTGGCGAGTTCTAGTTCTCCACCCTCCCCCATCTTGTGACTGGGGGATTGGTGACAGACGCATCTGCGGTTGGCCTTAGATATCAGTGGCAGGGCCACAGATCCCACGAGGTCTGGCTGGCCATCCCAGGACGTTTGGCGGCAAAGCAAACGAGGTCTGGCTGGCAATCTCACGAGGTGGGGTTGGAAATCTCACGACGTTCGGCTGGAAATCCCAGGAGGTCGGGCTAGAAAGCTCACGAGGGTGGCCGGGAAACGCGCGACGTATGGCCGGCAAACTCACGAGGTTTGGTGGGAAAACTCATGCGCTTGGGCGGGGAACCTCACGAGGTTTGGCCGGGAAACT